>NW_027263034.1:0-70000 GCF_902827115.2 Pseudochaenichthys georgianus | reverse complement strand
TCTGCGTTATGTTTAACCCTGCGTGTGCAGGTTGCGGCCAGTGGGTCTGCGTTATGTTTAAGCATGCGTGTGCAGGTTGCGGCCAACGGGTCGCGTTATGTTTAACCCTGCGTGTGCGGGTTGCGGCCAGTGGGTCTGCGTTATGTTTAAGCATGCGTGTGCAGGTTGCGGCCAGTGGGTCTGCGCCATGTTTAACCCTGCGAGTGCAGGTTGCGGCCAGTGGGTCTGCGTCATGTTTAACCCTGCGTGTGCAGGTTGCGGCCAGTTGGTCGAGTTATGTTTAACCCTGCGAGTACAGGTTGCGGCCAGTGGGTCTGCGTTATGTTTAACCCTGCGAGTGCAGGTTGCGGGCAGTGGGTCTGCGTTATGTTTAACCCTGCGAGTGCAGGTTGCGGCCAGTGGGTCTGCGTTATGTTTAACCCTGCGTGTGCAGGTTGCAGCCAGTGGGTCTGCTTTATGTTTAACCCTGCGAGTGCAGGTTGCGGGCAGTGGGTATGCGGTATGTTTAACCCTGCGAGTACAGGTTGCGGCCAGTGGGTCGAGTTATGTTTAACCCTGCGAGTACAGGTTGCGGCCAGTGGGTCTGCGTTATGTTTAACCCTGCGAGTACAGGTTGCGGCCAGTGGGTCGAGTTATGTTTAACCCTGCGAGTGCAGGTTGCGGCCAGTAGGTCGAGTTATGTTTAACCCTGCGAGTACAGGTTGCGGCCAGTGGGTCTGCGTTATGTTTAACCCTGCGAGTACAGGTTGCGGCCAGTGGGTCTGCGTTATGTTTAACCCTGCGTGTGCAGGTTGCGGCCAACGGGTCGCGTTATGTTTAACCCTGCGTGTGCGGGTTGCGGCCAGTGGGTCTGCGTTATGTTTAACCCTGCGTGTGCAGGTTGCGGCCAGTGGGTCTGCGTTATGTTTAAGCATGCGTGTGCAGGTTGCGGCCAGTGGGTCTGCGCCATGTTTAACCCTGCGAGTGCAGGTTGCGGCCAGTGGGTCTGCGTCATGTTTAACCCTGCGTATGCAGGTTGCGGCCAGTTGGTCGAGTTATGTTTAACCCTGCGAGTACAGGTTGCGGCCAGTGGGTCTGCGTTATGTTTAACCCTGCGTGTGCAGGTTGCGGGCAGTGGGTGGAGTTATGTTTAACCCTGCGTGTGCAGGTTGCGGTCAGTGGGTCTGCGTCATGTTTAACCCTGCGAGTGCAGGTGTCGGCCAGTGGGTCTGCGTCATGTTTAACCCTGCGAGTGCAGGTTGCGGCCAGTGGGTCTGCGTCATGTTTAACCCTGCGTGTGCAGGTTGCGGCCAGTTGGTCGAGTTATGTTTAACCCTGCGTGTGCAGGTTGCGGGCAGTTGGTCGAGTTATGTTTAACCCTGCGAGTACAGGTTGCGGCCAGTGGGTCTGCGTTATGTTTAACCCTGCGAGTACAGGTTGCGGCCAGTGGGTCTGCGTTATGTTTAACCCTGCAAGTGCAGGTTGCGGCCAGTGGGTCTGCGTCATGTTTAACCCTGCGAGTGCAGGTGTCGGCCAGTGGGTCTGCGTTATGTTTAACCCTGCGAGTACAGGTTGCGGCCAGTGGGTCTGCGTTATGTTTAACCCTGCGAGTGCAGGTGTCGGCCAGTGGGTCTGCGTCATGTTTAACCCTGCGAGTGCAGGTTGCGGCCAGTGGGTCTGCGTCATGTTTAACCCTGCGAGTGCAGGTGTCGGCCAGTGGGTCTGCGTTATGTTTAACCCTGCGAGTACAGGTTGCGGCCAGTGGGTCTGCGTTATGTTTAACCCTGCGAGTGCAGGTGTCGGCCAGTGGGTCTGCGTTATGTTTAACCCTGCGAGTGCAGGTGTCGGCCAGTGGGTCTGCGTTATATTTAACCCCATCCCACGATGTATTAGTACTTAAGCCTGGCAGTGACTCCGGCATTCTCATCATGTCCCCATGTTAATCTGGAATTTCCTCCATAGATCTCCACAGTCAGTCCGTAAGGTAAGAAATGCTTCACATCTCAGTACTTCATACTTCACTTCTTTTGGGGGTTCATCGGAGCGGTTTTCCCCTCCTGAATGATCATCCTGCAAACCGGGGCCTAATCGCCAAACATCATTCCATCCACTTGTTGTAATCCGTCAATCACTATTCCTTCATATTATGTGTCCCTGTAATACACATGTATTTCATACATCATGTCTCTCCTGATTGAACTTTATGAAGGCTGTTATGGGGCATTCAGAACGTTCCCTATTGCATCGGTAGAGTGTTTGCCATCAGCATCATGAGGATGTGATTATATGTTAAGCTTTTAAGTGAAAGGCAGTCTGTGTGTGTAAGAAGCCTCACAATGTGCAGAGGAAGGATGCACAGTAAGGGACACTGAAGTGCAGACTTCTGAGGAGGATAGGTGGACATGTGGTACACACTACAGGAGAATAGGGTAAACAATAAACTAACAGATATCACCATGAAACCCCCCCCCCCCCCCCTCATTACGGACATTAACACAGTTATCTTTTACATTACACGTTTTCTGACATGTCATGTTTGAATATGTTCATGAAGAGTTATTTAATGCTAACATTTGAGAAGTTTGTTTACCTAAAGTGATGAAAACTGTGTGTGTGGGTGTGTGTGTGTGTGTGTGTGTGTGTGTGTGTGTGTGTGTGTGTGTGTGTGTGTGTGTGTGTGTGTGTGTGTGTGTGTGTGTGTGTGTGTGTGTGTGTGTGTGTGTGTGTGTGTGTGTGTGTGTGTGTGTGTGTGTGTGTGTGTGTGTGTGTGTGTGTGTGTGTGTGTGTGTGTGTGTGTGTGTGTGTGTGTGTGTGTGTGACAAAGACAGTAAAACGTAATCCTTAATCTGGATTTTGGATGTTTGAGTGGAATACAGAAAACATCATCAAGTCCCACTTAATTATTATTGATGTTATTTATTATAACGTGTTACATTGTATTATTTTGTATCACTCTGTATATTATATAACCATGTATTAAATGATCTTATCAAGTTGTTGTTAATGTGTTTGCTAACAGGCCAAAGTTTCTCTCCTCAGAGGACGAAGGAGAAACCTTTTTTGTTGACCGCCTCAGACCAATTACTCTGTGGACACGGCTGTCATCTGAATACATTGCATAATGTTACTGAGAGGCCAACACACACACACACACACACACACACACACACACACACACACACACACACACACACACACACACACACACACACACACACACACACACACACACACACACACACACACACACACACACACACACACACACACACACACACACACACACACACACACACACACACACACACAGGTGTTTGCCTCTCAGTAACATGATGCAACGTCTGCATCCTAGCAGCAGACAAACCTATAGTGTCCAGCCTCTTCAGAGTGGATCATTACAGGGGAGGGGGCTTCCTCTCATCATGTCAAAGCTCTCACTAACAAGCTGAGTAACATACACTGCTTTATTGTTAGTTCCCACATTGAATCTTAAAACGTAATTGTTGATGGTTGTTTCAGTTGTCTAACTATTGTCTTTAATAGTTGTCCTCATTATATTGAATGCTTTCAAGGTTATCGTGCTGATCTGAACACAAGTATAACAAATGTAAATGTTCCTACACTTTCAGGCATGGAACCAGTAAGTCAATAATTATTCTGTATGAGTGTATTTATATGTACTGATGCACTGAGAGTGTTGAATTCATTGAATATGTTATTCTTATGCAAGCTTTGATTAACATGGTGTGTATGCTTTGGATTATTCTCACTTTCATTATCCTTCATGGTGATGATGCTATATGCTGGCTGGGGCACGTGCAGCCTTTTTTTCAGGTCTTCCTCTCCTTCCTTTACCGGTTGCTCTTTGAATGCACCTCTCTTTTTGCTTTAGGTGCACAAACATTTGAAATCTGAGTGAAATACTGTTTCAATAAGTGAGAGATGTCAGGATTGTGGTGCATGTAGTTTATGAGAAGGTCTTAGTTTGTGTACATCACTTCTTCGGTTACTTGGAATGTATATTTCCTGTTGTCAGGTCCAACTGTGAACGTTTGCCGTTCACATGCATGCAGGTTATTGTGGTTTTTAGTATTGTACGTGTTGAATTAGGACATGTTGCAGTTACATTCCCTCCTTTTATCCAGAGACAGAAAGCATGAGTCAGTCTGTGAACTCCTGTTTGAATAACTGAGACAGGCCAGACCTTTGCTGCATGTGGTGTATGTGGAGGTGAGATATTCCCAGCACAATATTGTCACGTACAACCCTAGGAGATGTTACAATTCACATGCATGCATGCAGGCTGATTTTGTATACATGTTAATATATGAATATTGAGTAACGTACGTTGTTTTATTGTTAGTACCTGGACACAGGTAGATAATCATACTGTTTACATGTGTATACTGCTTCTGCATGCAAGTATTTGTGCACATATATGTATTTAACATAAGGAAAGAATATATTCTCACTTATATTTGACTTACTTCAAATGAGATTATATTGAGTATTGTCTGCTTGTGACCTTTCCTTAAGTCTTGCTTCTCCTTTCTATAACGCTTGTTCTTTCTATGAATGTGATCTCTGTTCAGGCCGATTGCAAACATGAAGGAGGCAATGTGTACGAGTGTGAAATAATGTTTAAATCAATGCGAATTACCATCTTGGTGGTTCATGTAGTTTATGAGACTTTTTTCCTGCCCTTCATTTGTGTGCTTCTCTTCTCCAGCTCCCTGAAGCTAAATTCAATATTGTCAAGTGCAAGTGTTAGGAAGGTTGTAATTCACATGCACGCAGGCTTATTGTGTGTTTGCATTACTGGAGGTGTTGAATTACGACATTTTCCTCTGAACATTTCCCTTGTTGTGCATTTATATTCCCCCTTCCTTCGCAGATATAGAGAGCCTGAATAAGTCTGTGAACTACTGTATGTGGAGGTGAGATTTTCCCAGATGTTATATTTAACATGGTCACATACAACTGTTGGAGATTGCATGCAGGCTGATTTTGTATTAATATCTGAAATGTAGCTAACAGCATCTCATTAACAGTTCCTGTATTGTTCCTCTCTTTGGTGCAGACATGAAGAGCAACAGCAGCCTGAACCCTCCCTACTTTCAGTTGACCCTGTTTGCAGACTTTGGGCCCCTCAGATACCTGTTCTTCATCTTGTGTCTGTTCACCTATGTGACTATAGTCTCTGCTAACATGGTCATTAGTCTGGCAGTGTTCCTGGAGAAGTCTCTGCATCAGCCCATGTATATTTTCATCAGCTGTCTGTGTGTAAACTCTCTGTATGGCTCAGCCGGATTCTTCCCAAGGTTCCTGCAGGACATCGTCTCTGACTCTCATTTGGTCTCACGTCCATTTTGCCTTATTCAGGTGTATGTTATTTACACCTATGCTTCCTGTGAGCTGACCATGCTCACCATCATGGCCTACGATAGGTTCATTGCTATCTGTCAGCCCTTACACTACCACAGTAAAATGACCTTCAAATGGGTGCAGGTTCTTGTGCTCGTTGCTGTTTTATACCCAGTGTTTACTATTGGCTTTGGTGTCTATCTTACTGTTAGATTACCGCTGTGTGGAAATAAACTGAACCGGATTTTCTGCTCTAACTGGCCTGTGGTGCAGCTCTCCTGTGTGGACACCACTCCAAACAACATAGTTGGTCAGTTTACCGTGGTGACCGGCATCTTCATCCCCATGTTCTTCGTCCTGTACACATATCTACGGATTCTGCTGGTCTGCAGGAGGAGATCGTCTGAATTCAGAGGAAAGGCGTTACAAACCTGCCTGCCTCACATCGTGTCCTTTATGACCTACTCCATCTCTCTCTTCTGCGAGTTGTGTTTGACTCGATTTGAGGCTGATCAACTGAATCCAAGCATCACAGTTATTTTGTCTTTAGCGTATCTGATCATTCCCCCCCTCAATAACCCTATCGTGTATGGCCTGGGTCTGCCTCAAATCAAAGGAGTCGTGTTGAGATTTCTGAAGAAGGGCCCTGCTGCTGAAATATAAAAGGAATATGTTGACCATGTTAGATTGCGTTTCCGATCATAATTATTTAAAGGGATGCATGATTAGATAGAGATCAACATAAAGCACAACAACAATATTGTATATGCTTGATTTAACTTGATTTGGCTTGAATTTCCCTCAAATGTTAAAATATTACTATTCTGTTAAATGTAATAGATTTAAAGTTAGAACACATATTATGTTCGGCCTCTTCATGCATATTTAAGGTCAATATTAAAATGTATTTTTTTAACATATCCTCATAAAAAGTAGATTTGACAGGAATTCAGGTTTACTGTATGTTAGGCATTGTGATGCTACACCACTTACTGTTGTTATTGTGTTTTAATATTTTGTTGTGAAGCATTCACCCTTTGTTACTATAATGAAAATGTAATGATGCAATATATTCAATAAACAACAGTCTACAGCCATGTGAGTCCCTGCTTTTTCACCTTTACTTAAATTAAATGCTATTGTTAGCCATTTGGAACATGTTAGTTTAACCTTGAAGCATGCTAACATTAGATGATTATCAGTGCAGCTGAGGATTATGGGAATTAATAAACTATAGAGCTTTCTATGTTTGGCCCCCTGCCTTAACTTTAATGTTATACGTACAGTAAATTACAAAGATCTGCAGTCTTTTGTCCAAAACATTTGCCTTGGTGAACTATTTTTGCAAGAACATACTTTATGAAATGTTAGTAAGATTGGTCACTTTCCATGCAGGTGTAGTGTGAATGTGCTGTTTTGTAAAGAAAGTGTTTTGCATTAACATTTGTAATGTATCTATGATAGAAGTAGAATAAACAATAAATAACCAAACATAATATCACAAAAAGCGGGCCTGAAACCTGAGAGCTGACATTCACTTTTAGGACTAAACTTGACAGTTTTTCTTGTGGTCTTGGGTCAAAATGTTTATTTTCAAAAATATATTACCTTCCACGAAATTACATATGGAAACTTTCAGGGATTGTCACTGACAGCTGGCTTACTCGAGATCAGTGTTTCTAAAACTTTTTCATACCAAGGACCACTCAATAAAAAAACACTTGGACCACCTAACTCCACAAATATCCCAAAACACATCGTTTTTTACAAATCGCCTGAAAATGGTACAAACAAGTGGCCACATGTGTGATGAAGGTGTTTATCTGGGCTATATCATGCAATCGAAAGTCAAACTTAAGCTCGCTCCATTGCGGAGATATTCCCGCGAGAGTGCGGAAAACTAAAATGTGAAATGTTACCAATATACTCACGGACCATTAGGGGGCGCTCACGGACCACCAGTGGTCCGCAGACCACACTTTGAGAAGCACTGCTCTAGATACACTGCACTTTTCAACAGCTCAGATAACTGTAGGTTACATTGTAACCGTTGGTCTATGTTGTCCCTTCTGACCGCCAGAGGCGGTGCTTTAAGCACTGAATATGTCCATCGCGCGGATGCGCAGCTCAGGTACCAATAACAACAAAGTCACCTGTGACCCACGTGACACCGGCGATATCAGCCGGTGTCATCAGAGGATCTGTTCCTTTCATCTACTCGCTGCGCGAGAGTACCGTGGCTACATTTTTGTAGCCTACAGCGTTCAGGTTTCAACGTTTGATCTGAGGCATTGCTCTGCAAGCAGCTGGCCGCGTGCAGCTTCGCGACTGACAGTCGGAGCTACAGGTCGTTAACGCGTCCTCCAGGAGCTGTGGCCGGCTGTGCGCTGTGCAGAGCCTCGACACACAGGTTTGTGTCAACTTGTTGCTGGTGATGGCTGTGTCCCCGCACCCTCTCCCAGCCAAGTTGTCCTGATTGCCGTCTTATTTTTTGTTTGGCTTAGACTTGCTGGTGACGACAGTGTTCCCGCTTCCTCTCCCATAAAGTTGCCCTTATGCTCTTTTGAAAGTTCTGCTTGTGGCGTTGTGCCCAAGCTATCATTAGCATTTGAGTCCCAGCTTTGGCTGCGTCCGTCATTCAATTTAGTAAGGAAAGCCCAGTGTCATATTTTAAACCCGTTTTTCGTTTAGATGCAGAGAGTAAGGTAAGTACTTTCTATTTCTTAGAAGCTATTATCTGGTCTTAACATTTGTACATACTACTGTAACTACGGTTCCAAGCCGTGCAAGTACTGGCCATAGTCAATAATGTAACTACAGCTCTAAGCTGTGTAAGTACTGGCCATAGTTACTACTGTAACTACGGTCCAAGCCGTGCAAGTACTGGCCACAGTTATGACTGTAACTACGGCTCTATGTCTAGGCGAGTAGTAGCAGCGCTCTACTCTTCCCGTTCAGCAGGTAGCTGGTGAAGGCTGTGTTCCCGCACCCGCTCCCGGTTACGCTGCATCTGGCATTCGCCTCTAACTCAACCAGTGAAGGCAGTTCTCGCCACCGCTCCTGGTAGACGCGGAACTGCCCTGTTTCTCCGTTAAGCAGGTAGCTGGTGAAGGCTGTGTTCCCGCACCCGCTCCCGGTTACGCTGCATCTGGCATTCGTCTCTAACTTAGCCGGCAGTGCTCTCGCCCCCACTCCTGGGAGACGCTGAACTGCTGTGTTTATTAATCCAGCCAGGTGAAGGCAGTGCTCTCGCTCCCGCTACCTCTGCCGGTAACGTGGGTGTAATTACATCCCTCTTTCTGTTCGGCGAGTAGCAGCAACGCTCTACTCTTTCCATTAAGCAGGAAGCTGGTGAAGGCTGTGTTTCCACACCCTCTCCCGGCTACGCTGCATCTGGCAACCTACAGAATGGCTCATTCATGTAGCGCCTGCATGGCTTCTCTTGAGCCCGAGGACGGCCACGACCGCTGCCCATCCTGCCTCGGCCACCTCTGGCGGTCAGTGGGGACGAAATTCGAGCATCTGAGGGAGGTTCTCATGGTAAACGCCTGCATGAGCTGTAGCTGCATGCCTCGGGCAGTCAGAGTGGCTAGAATCACTGAGGTGGATTGTCTGGCAGCAGACAACAGACACCTCTCCTTGTCACATCCTCCTCCAGATCAATTCGGCCATTCCCGGCGACTTGAGGGAGCGATGGCTATGTGTGCTCCCCCCAATAGAAGGACTAGAAACAGGCTGTCCTCTAAAGTGGATCAGCTAGCTGCCGATAGGGGCATGATGAAGTCGCCTCTTGGCCCTTCAGCGTGGGCCTGGTGTAGGGGCTGCTAGCGGGCCGCCTGTCCCCCCCCCCCCTTCGGTTGACGCCCCTCCTTCGGTTGGCACACCTCCTTCGGCTGACGCGCCTCCTTCGGTTGACGCGCCTGCTTCGGTTGACGCGCCTCCTTCTGTTGACGCATCTCTGTATGAGGACGCCTTGTCGCTGGTACAGACTCGTCGCCAGGTTTGGCTGGCTCAGTCACCACTAACGGAGGCATGTAGGAGAGTCCTCCGTAGCGTACCAGTCGAGCCAGGGGAGCTGTTTAGGTCAGCTGCCATGGAGGCACTGGAGCGTGCTGCCCAAGCTAGGCAGACCAGGCAGCAGCTCTCAGGTCTTCGCATACCTGTGCCCACTCCCAGCAGGCCCAGGGGCCGCTCTAGCAGCCGCACTCAGCCGCCGGATTACAGCGGTAGTCTGCAGAGGTCTTAGCGGTCCACTCAACCGCCTCCCAATGACTTTCGTGCCCCAGGTCGCCCGCCTTCTAGGCGGCCTCGTGCCCCAGAGCCTTACCGGCGCCCCCCAAGAGGCTTCAGGGGCCGGGGGGCTGGGCCCTGAAATCCCGGGGGCAGTCGTCGGCTGCTTTCCCAGCAGCAGCTCAGTTACTGGGTGGTCTGTACTTCCGGCCCTTGGGTGGTTTTCACCTTAACCCAGGGGTACGGACCGCAGCTCCGGCCCCTAGCCTTCGGCTGGGTCTAATTGACAGTCGTCAGCGATCCGGCAGGGGCCCTAGCCCTGGCCCAAGAGTTGTCCGTCCTTCTGTCCAAGGATGCACTCAAGCCCTCTGCTTAGCCCAGGGGGTTCTACTCGGCGTACTTTCTCGTGAGCAAGAAAGTCGGCGGATTTCGCCCGATCTTGGACCTCAGAGGAGGTGCTGCTATTCTATATGCTGACCACTGCACATGCACAGGTGGAGTGGTTCTCAACCGTGGACTTGAGGGATGCCTACTTCCATGTGGGCCGGGCAAGATGGTGCCTTATATTCAGTTCCTCCGGCCCTTGGGCAGACTGGCAGCTGCCTCGGCCGCTGGGCCCTTAGGCCCGCTGTCGTTGCGCCCCATGCAGATGTGGCTGAACAGCCTTCACTTGGACGCCAAGTGGCACAGGCACAGGGAAGTCAGGGTGTCGCAGCATTGCCTCCACTCTCTGTTACGCTGGAGGGGCAGGGCCTATCTCCTGGTGGGCGTGCCCATGGGTGCCATCCCATCCCGCCAGGAGACCATCACCAAAGGTGCATGTCTCTCAGGGTGGGGTGCAGTGTGGCAGGGCAGGACCGTTCAGGGTCAGCGGTCTGCCCAGGAGAGTGGGCGCCAGGTCAACGTGCTAGAGCTTCGGGCTGTGCAGCTTGCACTCACGCACTTTCTACCCCAACTGGGGGCCAAGAATGTGCGTGTTCCTTGGGGACAGCATGTACGTTGTTGCTTAGACAACAGTCCCTTCTAGATAGTGGACGTTCTCACTTCACTCTGAATTTATGTGGCTGCGATTTCTGCCCGACATGTTCGGGTCAACGGCACCACGGCGGAGTGCCACAGGTCGGTGTCCCTCTTTATGAGAGGGGCTTTACGGAAGCGTCCCCCTAGCACCCCGAGGGCTCCGGCTTGGGACCTGCCCCTGCTGCCGGATGCCCTATCATCTCCTCCCTTCGAGCCCCTGGCCCAGGTGGGGCTTAGATGGCTGCCTACGAAGGCAGCATTTCTGCTGGTCATAGCCTCAGGGAAGCGAGTCGGGGAGTTGCATGTCCTCTCCATAAACGATACATGCCCGAGGTGGGACTCTCAGGCGTTGCCCTTTGGGCAAATGGGGCATTCCTGCCTGGGGTCCTTCCACAAACCCACTTCAATCAGCCTGCCCAGCTGGCACGCTTTGACATTCAGGAGTACGGCACGTCGAAGTTGCTGTGCCCTGGGGGTGCCCTAAGGGCGTATATCAAGGCTACTGCCTGTATACGGCAGTAGGAGCAACTCTTGATTTTGCCCTAGCGGCACTAAAGGAGGTTATGCCCTCTAACCAGTGGCTGCCCCACTGGGTTGTCGATACCATCTCACAGGCTTACGGGGCCAATGGCCGCCCCCTGCCATCAGGCTGAGATGCCACTTTACAAGGAGCATCTCAACATCTTGGGCTGCCCTGAGGGTGGTGCCCCTGGAGACCATCTGCGCCGCGGCGTTGTGGGGTCTTCTGGCACATTCTCCAGTTGTCATCAGGTCAATGTCGCCACTTCCCATTCTTGGGCGTGGTCCTTTTGCCGAGCTCCGCTGCTTCCAGTGGTGAGCAAGGGCTTGGATTCTTCATGACATTGTTGGTATAAGTCATCCAGTGCTTAAAGCACCGTCTCTGGCAGTCAGTAGGGACGAAACAGAACGATAGTTACGACTAACTACGGTTCTATGAGTCCCGGATGACCGCCAGAGTTCTCTGTCACTCAGAATTATTGTGTGCTCGCGAGAAGATTCTGGTAACAGATCCTCTGACGACAACGACTGATATAGCCGGTGTCACGTGGGTCACAGGTGACTTTGTTGTTATTGGTACTCGAGTTGCGCATGCGCGCGATGGACATATCCAGTGCTTAAAGCACCGCCTCTGGCGGTCAGTAGGGACGAAATAGAACCGTAGTTACAGCCGTAACTATCGTTCTCTGAGTGAAAGACTATCTCTCCACCCAGCTACATAGTCCATATGTATGGGGGAACCTGACAGATGACGTGGATAATTATGTAAGACACACCAGTAGTACTGGCACGCACGGGTATGTAAGGCACAGGTGTGCGTGATCCAACACAGTCTCACTCCGATAGTCCAATAGTGACGCTTGGTCAGGGTCCTTTGGCGTGCAGTTGTGACCTGCCGAGTCTCCTTCAGCTTCATAAATGGACGCAAAGAGCTTTCAACTGATTGCAATGTATTCCCATCGGCGGCAGTATTTCATGCTCAGGGAAGCACCGCGTCCAATACCGTCAATACCATGTCAGCGGCAGTTAAAGGCGATGTGAGCGTCCATTCCCATTGGATAACAGAGGATTTTACATCCTTACTGTTGTGACGACCCCTCCACACCACTAGGCGTTCCGTGGTCTCTCTCTCTTCTTGTTTGCAGGTTCCAGTGCTGTCGGGTGATCATGGACTGACGAGCTGCACCTGGGCAGCTGCTATAAGACGGCCCATTCGGGAGGCCTCTCATTCCTCTCGCACACTCCCCGTGTGAGCCTCGCGTCGTGGCTGTCTTTTTGGTGTCCACTAAATAAAGGATTGTTATACTTTCAGACCCCTCGTCTCGCCTCCCAGCTTTGTGTTGCAGCCCAAGAGCCGGGTTGTAACATTGTCGGTATGATAGTGACATCTGCACTAATCATCAACTCAAAAACACCAGATTATCCACAATATTGATCACTTGTATATAGACTCTTATTGCACTATTTCACAATTTTTCTTTTTGTATTGACTTGCACTATTTTTTCTGTTTATCTGTTGTATTGTGTTGCACTGTTGGAGGAGCCTGTGACCTGTGAAGATTTTCATCGTCATAACTACACTGTAGCTATGTACGCATGACCAATAAAAGCCTTGAACCTCGAGTAGAACTACAAAGTAACAATAAATTGCATGTTGTACATGCTGCTGTAACAAAAATATTTCCAACTTGGGATCAATAAAGTATATCTTATCTTAAGTTGATCGATGGCTCCTGCCATATTTGCAAAATTAGCCTCTGAACCTTGACAAGTGCATGTTTCAGGCTTATCAATGAACAACAGGAGGAATCACAGACATGAGACCAGCTGTTAAACAAAGCTCTTCTGACCTGAGCTGTCATGCTAATGCTGCCCATTATGGACACAAGTAGGGTGACCAGATCCCAACAAACCAAATGTGGGACAAGGAGTATGGTTGTGTGGGACAATGTGGGACAATATGGGACACCCTCTCAACAGCACCCCCCGGAAAAAAACGTAACAAATATATAACAACAGAACAGAAAGTGAAGTCAAAATGCAGTTTTTTAATAAAGAAAAGTAAACTAAGGCTAACCAAGGCAGCAGGCATTATTCACTTCAAGTGTTTAGAAATGCATCTATTTAATTCAACTAGTGTATTACCTGTACAAGTAGGCACAACATAAATTAATAGATAGCATAAGACCAACACTGGCCAGGAGGGAACAGAAACATAATAATACATAAAATAAAATAGCTTTCAGTTTTGTCCATCACAGCAACAGCAACAGAAGGTGGGCCCCCAAAATAGCCCACACACACAGTGTGTGGGCTATTTTGTCACCTAGAACCAGTGTCTTTGACTCTGTCAAACAACTCTCCACAGAGGCAGGGGCAAGCACATCTGTTATTATGGACGCTGCTTTTGTACGACCACATGACATTTTCTTTACTATCTCAGAGTCTGGAAAAATGGTCGGCGCTAGCTTGTTACCAGTCATTTGACCGGTATGAATGGGAGTGTTGCACTGTGTGGTAAACACTGGTTATTTCTGCTGCTGTTACCTTGTCTGAGTGACCATCATGTTTTGGTTTGAGTAGGAATGTCTCCATAGAGTGGGATGTCTCTTTTTGAGCGACACGTTTCTTGTGAGAATCGCATTCTCTGTGTCTTTTGACGTCGTATTCAATGCCATGTGAAATTTAAAAATTACTAAAAAAAACTCTCTGAGAGTCGCCCTGCACTGACTTCACCCACGGGTAAGTGTCTTCCCAGTCTTTGCTGTATGTGCATCTTCTTTTCTTCTTAGCTGTAGTTTCAGTTTCCTCCATTTTCCATAACCTGCTGCGTCGCCTGCGTTCGTTGTTGTTGTTTTGCGGGGTGGGGGGGGGGGGGGGGGTGTGTGTGAGTGAGTTACTCTCATTGGTTAACACTTGACCAGCACCCGCCGTGTGTTACAGTTTGATTGACAGCAAACACAGCCCCCTGATGATAGCCTTCCCTGCTTTCTCAACAGCCATTGGATAAATCTGATTTTAAAGAAAAGCGTTTTAGCCAATCAAAATGAAATATGCGGGACATCGTCTCAATTTGCGGGACGCACCAAAAGTCGTGAAAATGCTGTGCAGTCCCGCGCAAAGCGGGACATCTGGTCACCCTAGACACAAGCCATTTTCACCCATTTATAGATGATATTTTTTAAATGTGATAAAAAACAATGTGTTTCCCATCCCCTAAACCTCCAGGGCTGTACACAGTTTAATACTGGCAACTTCTCATTATGGGAGATATGAAAACGTCTTTTAAAACTACAACTCCCAGTAGAGCCGCGCCATAGAACATGTTGCGAAACACACATGTGTAGTTCTTTGGATAGTGTGCCGTCGATGGGCTTCATTCCGTTTCAAAGTGCTGTTTGATGTCGGGGTAACCTTGGCGCACTGCCACTCCAACATCCAATCACAGAGCGTGAGGACTACCCGGGTTGGTTAAAAAAAGGGAATATTTAGTTTGTCGAAAAACTAATCCATGAAAAAGTCATAGTATAATGTTTGGAAAAGATTGAAGTGTAAATAGTTAATTTGCACATCCTGATATGTGTAGAGAAAGTAGTGGAGTCAGTCTGATGTGTTTCTGGAGCTTTATTTACAGATTTCTCAGCAGCTAGAGGAACATGCATTCTGCTGAACAGCAAACGCTACAAAAGGTTCACAAAGTCACATCTAAATAAATCTCAGGGAAGGATACAAGGGAGTACAAGAGAGGGGAGGAAGAAAGGGAATACGAAAAAATTGGAAATTAAAATCAAATGAATTTGAGACGAGGAGAGAAGCAAGAGAGAGGAAGATGAAAAAAGATTGATGAATAGTATGTGGAAGAAACGGAAGAGGTGAGAAGATGGAGGAACGTTGAAGGGTTAGGAGTTTTACAAATAAAAAGGATAAAAGATGGATGGAAAAAACACAACACCAGGTGGAGGAGGAGGAGGTGGAGGAGGAGGAGGAAAGATGAAGATGGAGGTAACAAGCAGGTGATAAAAGAGGACAACGAGGATTAAGGAGGAGATTAGAGATGAAGGAAAAAGGAAACAACAGAGAAAAGGGAGAATAAAAAACAGAAATATAAAAAGTGAAAAAAAGACGTGTCATCGACAAAGAGGAGGAACGATCCAGCAGGAGAAAGAAAGAAAAGATCGGAGGTTAACCAATGAAAACAGAGGTCAAAGGTCACAGAGGAGGAAGTGAGGAAGAGGAGGATGATTACTAAGATGAGGAAGATAAATCACATCTCTCTCTCAGTAAACACACCGGGGTGATGGAGAGCCAGCACGTTAGCACAGAAGCTAATCATTAGCACGTTAGCCGCGGAGAAGCTGTTAGCACGTTAGCTCGCATGAAGCAAAGCATCCACACAGAGGTCAGCAAGCAGCAGCAAGATGGAGGTCAACGGCTCACAGCGGGATAAATACACGTATACAAATGTTGTGTAATCTCAAAGAGAAGACTAAGAGGAAACTGATTGTTTTGTTCGATCTCAAGACAAAAAACACGGCGTTGAAACATTAAAATACAAACAAATATATTACAATTATCATATTTAAAAGTACCAAATGATCCTGACTGATGATATTTTAAATGATGTGGTGTCAGACTTCCCTTTTTACTTTTCCTTCGTTTAATTTAAAGATGAAAAATGATGTTGTTGTTATTATTTTGGTTTCTCTATAGACTCCTAATCCCTCAAATTGATATTGTGCACGTCTGTAAAGTAAATATGAAGCCATAAACTTTGAGTAGCTAGAGTATGAGAATCCCCTTAAAAGGCACCAATTTAAGCCGTACTAAAACAGTGTAAATGCGACAGATCAATGTTTAATGTTGGGAAATGTACCAGATGATTTCTTGGTCAGTGCCTGTTCTTTAATCTAGAAATAGTCAAGCACATAACTCTCTGTAAAAACATCGATTTGTCATTTTTCTGAATCCGTTTTTGGTCCGGACTAAGCGAAAAGTATATATTGTGTTTACATGCACCAAATATTCAGCTGGTTCCAGATAAGCAATATACACACACACGTTTATACACACACACACACACTCTCTGCTTCATTCTCCTGCCTGCTGTCATGATGGAGGAAGCTGAAGCCACAGGCAGCGATGATGAAGATGACTCAGCGTTAAAAACCCATTTAAAGCGACATGAACAAAAAGAAGGAGCAACAACAAACCAGAGCTGGGAGACGCTGAGGGCTTCACTAGTTTATATTTAAATAAAGAAACACCATTTGGGAAGTAGGAGAACATTATTAAACTGTTTTAGCCAACACTTTGTATTACATCTCCATGCTAGTCAACGTTGACTCAATTTAATTAAATCCATAACAAACATATCTATTTAAAACCAAAGTCGCATGCTTTTTCTAAACCCTATCAGGTACTTTTCTGGCTTCTTTGATGCGTTTTGTTTCGATTTACAACATTAACACAAGCTCAAAAGTAATCCTGGCAAATGTGATGAATCTCGAGCAACTTCTGCAGGATCTATCTTTACGTCAGAAATAGTGATATCCCCAGGAAGTGTAATATGAGACTAAATGTGTTTCCTATCTGAAAGGATGAATCCTAACACTGATACTTACAACTGTAGCACCAGCCGGCATGATTTAAAAGAACATTAATCTCTCATTTCTCATTCTGTGTCGACTTGAAGACGCCCCCCAGGTCAGAGAGCAGGGAGGGGAGGGGGTTATTATATATTATTATATAAGTGAGGGAGGGGGTTATTATAGAGATGTCTTACCTGTGGGACCCCGATTTTCCTGCAAGCGTCCAGAAAGTTCTCCACATTTCTCCGACACTTAGCCATGCTGAGTTTGGGCTGCAACGACCAGGAAACACTGTTCAAATCAACATGTTTCAATCTAAAATATTAAAGAT
Organism: Pseudochaenichthys georgianus; assembly: GCF_902827115.2. Classification (NCBI taxonomy): domain Eukaryota; kingdom Metazoa; phylum Chordata; class Actinopteri; order Perciformes; family Channichthyidae; genus Pseudochaenichthys; species Pseudochaenichthys georgianus. The sequence goes on along the minus strand of NW_027263034.1, from coordinate 52,969 downwards.
ACACGACCGTATTGACCTGATTGTAAGACGACCCACTCTTTTTCAAGAGTTTTCATTTTTGGAAAAATACCTTTTTGAAGAGCAAATCTTGTTTTTACAAAGAAAATAATTGTATTGTAAAATAATGATAACACACATCATACATTGTGTTCAAATGTTGCGGACCGCTGAGTGCTTTTCTCTGACTGTTTACATTTTTAAGACGGCCTTATTGGGCTCTCCATCTACTCACGTTACTCTCAGTAACTCCATATTTCTTTGCTGCTCGACAACTCTGCTTCGTTGATCACCATCATCTTAAAATTGGTATCGTAACATCGCCTCTCTTGTTTATTAACTTGCCTACTTTTGAGCATCGTCCCAGTGGCCTTATTTTTGCCGGAGGATCGAAGAACTACCAGACCATCCTCCGGTGAAATCCTCAGACACTTGCCCCGCCCCCTTACTGTGTATCGCTCACTGATTGGACGATGCAGCGCATGCACTGATCTGGCTGCTGTCAGACGATCAGCTGTGCGGCGTCATCACAAACGGACGTCGCTTCACGTGACGCTCCGGAGGAAAGGACGTCCCATTGCTCTTAGAACTCATTTCCCTGCTTCTCGTGTACTCCTTTGACCTGGCTGCTACACCTCCTCGGACGCAGAAACCGCTGTAAGTAATAATCTTGTTTAATTAGACTTCTCTATTTCAGTTATTCTACTCTGTATAATTGTTCTGTAGTTGTTGTAGCTAAAAGGGCACTTTTGAGAGAATTTAAATCTCAGATCTGTCCACGTGAAACTGTCACTGCGTCCAGTTTCTGTCTGGGCTGCATTTAAATACGCACCCCTCTGCGTTGATTGTGCGTGACGTGTAGAAACAGCTGGAGAAACCAGTTCCCAGCTGACAAAGCAGTTAAATAGCGGTCTCAAAAACGAGTTAATTCAGTGTACTCCTTTGACCTGGCTGCTACACCTCCTCGGACGCAGAAACCGCTGTAAGTAATAATCTTGTTTAATTAGACTTCTCTATTTCAGTTATTCTACTCTGTATAATTGTTCTGTAGTTGTTGTAGCTAAAAGGGCACTTTTGAGAGAATTTAAATCTCAGATCTGTCCACGTGAAACTGTCACTGCGTCCAGTTTCTGTCTGGGCTCCATTTAAATACGCACCCCTCTGCGTTGATTGTGCGTGACATGTAGAAACAGCTGGAGAAACCAGTTCCCAGCTGACAAAGCAGTTAAATAGCGGTCTCAAAAACGAGTTAATTCAGTGTACTCCTTTGACCTGGCTGCTACACCTCCTCGGACGCAGAAACCGCTGTAAGTAATAATCTTGTTTAATTAGACTTCTCTATTTCAGTTATTCTACTCTGTATAATTGTTCTGTAGTTGTTGTAGCTAAAAGGGCACTTTTGAGAGAATTTAAATCTCAGATCTGTCCACGTGAAACTGTCACTGCGTCCAGTTTCTGTCTGGGCTGCATTTAAATACGCACCCCTCTGCGTTGATTGTGCGTGACGTGTAGAAACAGCTGGAGAAACCAGTTCCCAGCTGACAAAGCAGTTAAATAGCGGTCTCAAAAACGAGTTAATTCAGTGTACTCCTTTGACCTGGCTGCTACACCTCCTCGGACGCAGAAACCGCTGTAAGTAATAATCTTGTTTAATTAGACTTCTCTATTTCAGTTATTCTACTCTGTATAATTGTTCTGTAGTTGTTGTAGCTAAAAGGGCACTTTTGAGATAATTTAAATCTCAGATCTGTCCACGTGAAACTGTCACTGCGTCCAGTTTCTGTCTGGGCTGCATTTAAATACGCACCCCTCTGCGTTGATTGTGCGTGACATGTAGAAACAGCTGGAGAAACCAGTTCCCAGCTGACAAAGCAGTTAAATAGCGGTCTCAAAAACGAGTTAATTCAGTGTACTCCTTTGACCTGGCTGCTACACCTCCTCGGACGCAGAAACCGCTGTAAGTAATAATCTTGTTTAATTAGACTTCTCTATTTCAGTTATTCTACTCTGTATAATTGTTCTGTAGTTGTTGTAGCTAAAAGGGCACTTTTGAGAGAATTTAAATCTCAGATCTGTCCACGTGAAACTGTCACTGCGTCCAGTTTCTGTCTGGGCTGCATTTAAATACGCACCCCTCTGCGTTGATTGTGCGTGACTAGTGCTGCGTACCGGTACGCCGAACCGGTACTGGACTTGTAAAAAGTTTCGGTTCAAGTCCGGTTAAAACCGGAACGTCAGGAACCGGTACTTGGACTCGCAAAAAAACTAGCACTTACGTATATTCTGGTGTCTGTGGTTATTTAAACATTCCCTGATAAACGTTATTCAGCGTCAATAAATGAGTGCTAATCCCAGTGTGCTCAGTGTACAACATCACATGTCATTTCACCTTCGATTTACGGTTTGAAAACGTAGAATTTCGCCACATGCTAATGCTAACCGGAAGTGAAGAATTTTCAGAATAAAAGTTTTAAGTTAATAGTGTGAACTTTCGGTTTTTTCAGAATAAAAGTGATTTAAATTAGTGTTTTTAATTCAAAATTACGCCATATCAACATTGATTTTAATTTCTAATAGTATGTATTGTAGAGTTGTAGAAAATACATGGTGCACAGACAGTACAGTACACTCTGACTGTACAGTCACTAGAGTGTAGCCTATACTGTATATTAGGTGTGTAACAGTGTGATGCGTATAGTCTACTCTACACTCTACCTTTCAGCAACGTTTTAGGGATTTAGGCTCAGTCAGCTCAGGGACTGTTTGGTTACTTTAGTTTGGTAAATGAAATAAATGTTTGAACTTTGTAGTAGTTCACTGTAGTTGCTGTCATAAGTCATTTGTAGACTAAGTGGCACATTTGTACTTTGTAGAGAAATGTAGACACAAGTTGGAAGGGAGCACAATAAACCTGATGAGTTTGAATTTGAGTTGATTATGAGTTAATTTTCAATTGATAATTAGCTCACAATAAGTTCACTTTAGTTACTCACACAACTTGACACAAGCCATGGGTTCAGGTCCGGACTTATAAGTCCGGACCTGAACCTGAACCTCTGGACTTGAGTCCGGACCTGAACCTGAATGTGAGTCCAGGTACGCAGCACTATGCGTGACGTGTAGAAACAGCTGGAGAAACCAGTTCCCAGCTGACAAAGCAGTTAAATAGCGGTCTCAAAAACGAGTTAATTCAGTGTACTCCTTTGACCTGGCTGCTACACCTCCTCGGACGCAGAAACCGCTGTAAGTAATAATCTTGTTTAATTAGACTTCTCTATTTCAGTTATTCTACTCTGTATAATTGTTCTGTAGTTGTTGTAGCTAAAAGGGCACTTTTGAGAGAATTTAAATCTCAGATCTGTCCACGTGAAACTGTCACTGCGTCCAGTTTCTGTCTGGGCTGCATTTAAATACGCACCCCTCTGCGTTGATTGTGCGTGACGTGTAGAAACAGCTGGAGAAACCAGTTCCCAGCTGACAAAGCAGTTAAATAGCGGTCTCAAAAACGAGTTAATTCAGTGTACTCCTTTGTCCTGGCTGCTACACCTCCTCGGACGCAGAAACCGCTGTAAGTAATAATCTTGTTTAATTAGACTTCTCTATTTCAGTTATTCTACTCTGTATAATTGTTCTGTAGTTGTTGTAGCTAAAAGGGCACTTTTGAGAGAATTTAAATCTCAGATCTGTCCACGTGAAACTGTCACTGCGTCCAGTTTCTGTCTGGGCTCCATTTAAATACGCACCCCTCTGCGTTGTCGCCCATCAGCTGTTGAGAGTTAACTAACTAGAGGGGCGTGGCACCTTAGCTGTGAGAACTCAGCAATCAGGCGTCCATTTAGGCAGCTGTTTCTTGAGCGTCAGCGGCAGCGTCAGACAGCCGAAGACTGCCAAAGACATTGGAGTCCTGCGGGAGTAAGACTGCCAAAGACATTGGAGTCCTGCGGGAGTCACGAGGGTGGCAAAGAGGAGGCAAATCCTACTCTAATTTGAGCTAAGTATCACTGGTGTCTTATTCTTATTTTTCTTTTGTTTAGCTTTCCAGCCCCTCATGCTATAATCATGTGTATTTTCTCCATTCCTGTTCATGTGTCTTCTCGCAATTATCACTGGCCCCGTGTATCTCCTAATCGCTATAACCGGCCCGCTCTCGTCTATCCCACGTGCTCCACTGAGATCCAGCACCTAGTTTCAGGCGGCCTGTGGAACTGCCAGTCAGCTGTTCCTAAGGCTGACTTCATCTCTGGCTACGCCTCCCTGCAGTCTCTGGATGTCCTTGCTCTCACTGAGACGTGGATTACTCCATCCAACACATCCACCCCAGCAGCTCTCTCCACAGCATATTCCTTCTCCCATACACCCAGACCCACTGGCAGAGGAGGTGGCACTGGTCTCCTGCTCTCTCCCAAATGGAGCTTTTCCCTCTTCAAGCTACCTAACTTCACTCCTTCCACCTTTGAATTCCATGCCGTCACTGTGACCCATCCTATACAACTGACCATTGTTGTTCTCTACCGTCCACCAGGAGCCTTGGGGGACTTCTTGGATGAATTAGATCATCTCCTCTCACACATCCCTGAAACTGGCCCTCCCGCTGTACTTCTCGGAGACTTCAACCTCCAGACGGGGAAGATAGACGAACTAACATCTCTGTTAACCACCTTTGCTTTCTCACTGTCTCCGTCCCCACCGACTCATAAAGCTGGCAGTGTCCTCGATCTCATATTCTCAAGGAACTGCACTACTTCTAACCTCTCTGTAAACCCGCTCCACACCTCCGATCACTTCTTCATTTCATTCTCTTTACCCCTTTCCAAACATAACAAACTAATCTCTTCTCATCCTGCACTTGTCCGCCGTAACCTCCGTTCCCTCTCCCCCTCTACCTTTGCCTCCTCGGTGCTCTCAGCCCTCCCTTCCTCTGACTCGTTCCAACTCCTGCCTCCAAACTCTGCTGCAGAAACTCTCCTCTCTACTCTCTCATCCTCTCTGGACTCTCTCTGTCCTCTCACATCTCGGCAGGCTCGTCAGTCCCCTCCTGCTCCCTGGCTAAATGACGCACTGCGTGCTAATAGAACCGTCCTTAGGGCAGCAGAGCGGAAATGGTGGAAATCCAAACACCGTGACGACCTCCTAACCTATCAGGCTCTCCTCTCCTCTTTCTCTGCTTCCATCTCTCAGACAAAAAGCACTTTCTTTCAAGATAAGATCCAATCTTCCTATTCCAATCCTAAAAAACTATTTTCCATCTTCTCCACCCTCTTGGACCCCCCCAAAGCCCCTTCCCCCTCCTCCCTTCTGTCAAGCGACTTTGTTAACCACTTTGAAAAAAAGGTTTACGACATTCGCTCTTCTTTTTCTGACTCACCCCTACTCACCACCGGATCACCTGAGCCACCTTCAACCGGCACACTAACCTCCTTTTCCCCTCTCTCTCCAAGTGAGGTTCTTACCCTCATTACCTCTGCCCGCCCTACCACCTGTCCTCTGGACCCTATCCCTTCAAACCTCCTTCAGACTATCGCTCCTGATATTCTACCGTTTCTCACCCATTTCATCAACACTTCTCTAACTTCTGGTCACTTTCCACAAGGAGGCGAGAGTAAACCCTCTCCTGAAGAAACCCACTCTCAACACTAGATGCAGGGAAACGACCCAAGTGAAGGACGCAAGGAATCCATTTAACCGAAGTGAGATGCACCCTGTGTCTCATCATCTCTTTCTCTCTACCTGTTGCTGTATTGGGAGTCATTTCCTAAAGGAAGAGGACTTCTATAACCGCTCTGTGGGAGCCAGCATCCTTGTTTGTTGCAAGGGGATCAAATACTTATTTCCCACAGTTAAAACCCTTTCATGCATAGAGGTCACTGCAGTGGACAGCTATTAAAAAGGTGTTTTCTTGTATATGCATTGTTTTTTTTTGCATAGTTGCAGCATCAGCCACTACATAGGACCCTGTGTCATCATCACATGCACTGCCCCTCAGTGGAGAGTCAGTGGAAGTGCATGATACATGTCTCTCCACCAAGATGGACCACAGAAAGCCACATGGACCAAGTCACCCATCTATATCTTGCCAATCCTTTTATGGAAAGCGTCCCCTGCAGGTATTAAAACATGTGGTGACATCCAGTAACAACTAAGGAATCATAGAATTCATAAATGATCAAAGTATTGATTTTATGTTTGCAGGAAATGATGATTAACCACCTGTCCACTCAGTGGACGTCATGCTGGCATTAATATGATGTATCTCTCACTATGACGGGGGATATTTATTATATTAAAGATGCATTAATATGATGTATCTCTCACTACGACGGGGGATATATATTATATTAAAGATGCATTAATATGATGTATCTCTCACTACGACGGGGGATATTTATTATATTAAAGATGCATTAATATGATGTATCTCTCACTACGACAGGGGATATATATTATATTAAAGATGCATTCATATGATGTATCTCTCACTACGACGGGGGATATTTATTATATTAAAGATGCATTCATATGATGTATCTCTCACTACGACGGGGGATATTTATTATATTAAAGATGCATTCATATGATGTATCTCTCACTACGACGGGGGATATTTATTATATTAAAGATGCATTAATATGATGTATCTGTCACAATTCACATGTTATGTCACGTTTGTAGTTTTGTCTGTGTTGGTGTTGTTCTTGTCTTTGGGTTTCCTGTCTTATTGTGTTAAGTGTTCACCCCCGTTTCCTGCCTGTCTGCCTGTTTCCCTCCCTGATTACCCGATTGTGTTCACCTGTTGTCCTTGTGGTTCTCCTCCCCTGCCCGGCTGTTTCTCATTGTCATGATTACCCCTTCTTGTATTTAGTCTTGTCTCTGTCTGTGTTCAGTGTTGGGTCATTGTTTGTTGGTGACGGAGTTCACCGGAGAGTGTTCTGTTCGGTATTTATCTGTATCCTTGAAATAAAGGGTTTCTCAAGAGTTATCTGCATTTGGGTTCTGCTTCCTTCACTCATCCGTGACAGAATGACCCAACCAGGAATGGACCCAGCAGACAGTTTGTACGCTGTAAAGTACAAGTTAACATGCTTGAGGAATGACTTTCGATATGCCTCCAGTACGGAAGAGAGGCAGTCAGTTATTTCTGCGGCACGCCAGGAGGTAACCTCAAGGCCCTGGTTGAGGGAGTTGATCCCCGAGTGGGTGGAGGACTTTTTGGGCAGCGTTGAGGTCAAACCTTTTTCCCGGCCTGCTAGCTCCAGGCATGTTAGTCCCCTACCTCCCAATTCCCAACCTTACACCATACGTCTCGGCGTGTTCCGTCTGGAATCAACCTCTGCTTCTTCCCCAGTTCCTGCTCCTGTTCTGGAGTCATGTGCTGGAAGTCGTCAGGCTTATGGAGGCCCACGGAGTATTCAGGCGGCTGCTAAGAAGAGTCGTCGCAAGGCCAGACAAGGAGCACGGGCCCCAGCAGCCATGGTTCCAGTCCCAGTACGGGCCCCAGCAGCCATGGTTCCAGTCCCGGTACGGGCCCCAGCAGCCATGGTTCCAGTCCCAGTACGGGCCCCAGCAGCCATGGTTCCAGTCCCAGTACGGGCCCCAGCAGCTATGGTCCCAGTCCCAGTACGGGCCCCAGCAGCCATGGTTCCAGTTCCGGTCCCAGCAGCCATGGTTCCTGCCTCAGTGCAGGCTCCCGCAGCCATGTTTCCGGCTCCGAGTCCGCCCCACACAGTCATGATCCGGGCTCCAGAGCTGGATCATACAGCCATGTTTCCGGCTCCAGGGCCGGCCCCAGCGGCTATGGTCCCGGCTCCGGGAGCGCCCTATACGGCCGTTTTTCCGGCGTCGAAGCTAGAGCTTATAGACAGGCTTCTGGCTTCAGCAGCCATGTTTCTGGCGGCTATTCCGGTCCCTGCAGCCAGGGTTTCGGCCCCAGTTCTGGTCCCAGCAGCCATGGTCCCGACCCCAGCTGCCTTGGTTCCAGACCCGGATCTGGTCCCGGCTGCCACGGTCCCATCTCGGGTTCCCTCCTCTGGTTCCTCCTCGAGTCCCCTCTCTAGTTTCCCTCTCGAGTTCCCTCTCGAGTTCCCTTATCTAGTCCCCTCTTTAGTCTCTGTTCGAGTCCCCTCTCTGTTTCCATCTCAAGTTCCCTCTCCAGTTCCCCCTCGAGTCCCCTCTCGAGTTCCCTCCTTTAGTCCCTCCTTTAGGCCCTCCTCTAGTCCCTCCTCGAGTCCCCTCTCTAGTTCCCCTCTCGAGTTCCCTTCTCTAGTTACTCCTCTAGTCCCTCCTCTAGTTTCTCCTCTAGTCCCCTCTCTAGTTCCCCTCTCGAGTTCCCTTCTCTAGTTACTCCTCTAGTCCCTCCTCTAGTTTCTCCTCTAGTCCCCTCTGTAGTCCCTTCTCGAGTCCCCTCTCTGTTTCCATCTCCAGTTCCCTCTCGTGTTCCCTCCTTTAGGCCCTCCTCTAGTCCCTCCTCGAGTCCCCTCTCTAGTTTCCCTCTCGAGTTCCCTTCTCTAGTTACTCATCTAGTCCCTCCTCTAGTCTCTCCTCTAGTCCCCTCTTTAGTCTCTGTTCGAGTCCCCTCTCTGTTTCCATCTCAAGTTCCCCCTCGAGTCCCCTCTCGAGTTCCCTCCTTTAGTCCCTCCTTTAGGCCCTCTAGTCCCTCCTCGGGTCCCCTCTCTAGTTCCCCTCTCGAGTTCCCTTCCCTAGTTACTCCTCTAGTCCCCTCTGTAGTCCCTTCTCGAGTTCCCTCTCTGTTTCCATCTCGAGTCCCCTCTCCAGTTCCCCCTCGAGTCCCCTCTCGAGTCCCCTCTCGAGTTCCCTCCTCTGGTCCCTCCTCTGGTCCCTCCTCGAGTCCCCTCTTTAGTTCCCCTCTCAAATCCCCTCTTGTGTTCCCCTCTCTAGTCCCCTCTGGAGTCCCCTCTCCAGTCTCCTCTCGAGTCCCCTCTCAAGTCTCCGCTCGAGTTCCCTCTCCATTCCCTATTCAAACCCTGTGTCCTGTGCCGTTGGAGGTCCCGCCGTCTACTCCCCTGCCGGGGGTCCTGCCAACCCTGTGTCCTGTGTCGTTGGAGGTCCCGCCGTCTACTCCCCTGCCGGGGGTCCTGCCAACCCTTTCTCCTGTCCCGTTGGAGGTCCCGCAGAATACTCTTCTGCCGGGGGTCCTGCCAGCTCTGTGTCCTGTGCCGTTGGAGGTCCCGCCGTCTACTCCCCTGCCGGGGGTCCTGCCAACCCTGTGTCCTGTCCCGTTGGAGGTCCCGCCGTCTACTCCCCTGCCGGGGGTCCTGCCAGCTCTGTGTCCTGTGCCGTTGGAGGTCCCGCCGTCTACTCCCCTGCCGGGGGTCCTGCCAACCCTGTGTCCTGTGCCGTTGGAGGTCCCGCAGAATACTCCCCTGCCGGGGGTCCTGCCAGCTCTGTGTCCTGTGCCGTTGGAGGTCCCGCCGTCTACTCCCCTGCCGGGGGTCCTGCCAACCCTGTGTCCTGTGTCGTTGGAGGTCCCGCCGTCTACTCCCCTGCCGGGGGTCCTGCCAACCCTTTCTCCTGTCCCGTTGGAGGTCCCGCAGAATACTCTTCTGCCGGGGGTCCTGCCAGCTCTGTGTCCTGTGCCGTTGGAGGTCCCGCCGTCTACTCCCCTGCCGGGGGTCCTGCCAACCCTGTGTCCTGTCCCGTTGGAGGTCCCGCCGTCTACTCCCCTGCCGGGAGTCCTGCCAGCTCTGTGTCCTGTGCCGTTGGAGGTCCCGCCGTCTACTCCCCTGCCGGGGGTCCTGCCAACCCTGTGTCCTGTGCCGTTGGAGGTCCCGCAGAATACTCCCCTGCCGGGGGTCCTGCCAACCCTGTGTCCTGTGTCGTTGGAGGTCCCGCCGTCTACTCCCCTGCCGGGGGTCCTGCCAACCTTTTCTCCTGTCCCGTGGGAGGTCCCACAGAAGACTCTTCTGCCGGGGGTCCTGCCAACCCTATATCCCGTGCCGTTGGAGGTTCTACCGGGGGCCCTGCCAGCCCCATGTCCATCACCGGTCTCGCCGGGGTTCCTGCCAACTCCTGGTCCTTTTCCGTGGGGGATCCTGCCGAAGCCTGTCCGACCGGCTCCGGTTTCTGTCCGGCCGACACCGGGTCCTGCCCGATCTCCGGAACTGGCCCATCAGTGCTTTCCTGCCCGGCCTCCTGATCCTGTCCGGTCGACACCGGCTCGAGCCCGGCCCCCTGAGAGCCGCGGTCTTCGCCCTCGAGCCCGGCCCCCTGAGAGCCCGGCCCCCTGAGAGCCGCGGTCTTCGCCCTCGTGCCCGGCCCCCTGAGAGCCGCGGTCTTCGCCCTCGTGCCCGGCCCCCTGAGAGTCGCGGTCTTCGCCCTCGAGCCCGGCCCCCCGAGAGCCGCGGTCTTCGCCCTCGAGCCCGGCCCCCTGAGAGCCGCGGTCTTCGCCCTCGTGCCCGGCCCCCTGAGAGCTGCAGTCTTCGCCCTCGGATCCGGGTCCCTGACTCTTCCTACCGCTGCCTTCGGTCCTCCATGGTCCCCACCTTGGACTCTGTTTTGACCCCGGGCCGTCCGCCCGAGACCCCTTCCTGGTTCTCTGCCTTGTCCCCGGGCAGTCCGCCCGAATCCCCCTTTTTGGACTGTACCTTGCCCCTCGGGCCGTCCGCCCGTGACCCCTTCCTGGTCCTCCGCTGTGTTCCTGGGCTGTCAGCCCAAGACCCGTCCTCCGGACCCCCTCCGCCCACCCTGCTTGGGGTTTTGGACTTTTTTGTTTTGTTTTTCTAGGGACGTCTGGAATCCGTCCCTTGAGGGGGGGGTTCTGTCACAATTCACATGTTAGGTCACGTTTGTAGTTTTGTCTGTGTTGGTGTTGTTCTTGTCTTTGGGTTTCCTGTCTTATTGTGTTAAGTGTTCACCCCCGTTTCCTGCCTGTCTGCCTGTTTCCCTCCCTGATTACCCGATTGTGTTCACCTGTTGTTCTTGTGTTTCTCCTCCCCTGCCCGGCTGTTTCTCATTGTCATGATTACCCCTTCTTGTATTTAGTCTTGTCTCTGTCTGTGTTCAGTGTTGGGTCATTGTTTGTTGGTGACGGAGTTCACCGGAGAGTGTTCTGTTCGGTATTTATCTGTATCCTTGAAATAAAGGGTTTCTCAAGAGTTATCTGCATTTGGGTCCTGCTTCCTTCACTCATCCGTGACAGTATCTCTCTCTACGACGGGGGATATTTATTATATTAAAGATGCATTAATATGATGTATCTCTCTCTACGACGGGGGATATTTATTATATTAAAGATGCATTAATATGATGTATCTCTCACTACGACGGGGGATATTTATTATATTAAAGATGCATTAATATGATGTATCTCTCACTACGACGGGGGATATTATTATTATTATTATTCTAAAGAGGAAATACAGACATCAGGTTTTAGATTACACTTTTTATAGAGAATCTGATTTTTAAATGGTTCTCTGAGTTTTTTTAAGATTTCAGAGAGATTCTGTTATTTTTCTAGAAAATTGATTTTTCCACTAAACTTGGACTTTTTCTCAGAATTTACTTTTTTAAGATTTCTGATTTTTCTTAAGATTAAATAATAATATTTTTTTTAATCATTCTTCAAATTTACTTTTTGAAAGATTTCAGATTATTATTTTTTTTAATTTAACTTTTTCAGAAATCATTTTTTTGTTCTAACTTTAATTTCTTGAAATATTGAATTTGTTCAGACGTTTTTACTTTTTCTCAGAATTTAGATTTATGTTCAGATTTCACCTTTTTATTCATAAACGTATTGGTCAAAACTGCCTTTTTTAAATTGTAATCCCCCACTAACTAATGAATGATTAAAGTTTCTCACGTCTCTCAGATGCTCTGTGAGCTCCAGCTCTTCTCTCAGCTGCTCCATCGACAGATTCAAGACTCTTGTGGCTCCACAGGAACACTGAGGAAGAGGAGGAAGAGGAGAAATGGCAGCATTAGGACACAGTAACACCTCTTCTATAAAACGTATAAAACATGTCAGGCTGTGGCGCTTCTGAGGAGAAAAACTCATTCTGACTTTTTTTGGGGAAAAAAACGTTTTCCAAGCCACTTTTAATTGAGTTAAAATCTAGTAGATGCTGGTGTTACAGGCATTTATTTCTATACAAAACACCCAGATACAATACATATAATACAATTTAATCCTACAGGAAATACTATATAGGTATGTATACTATATAGGTGATAATGTTTTATTAAATCTATCTATCTATTATTAAATCTGAAATGACATCATGCTGTGACTTCCTGCGAGTCCACACTCAGGGACACTGTAGAGGCTTCTCAATACTCAAATTTCCCCTCCTCGACTCCCCTCCTCGACTCCCCTCCTCGATACTTAGACCCGCCCACAGGAGATGCGAGCGGAGGACCGAGGAGGGGAACCGAGGAGAGAGGAGGGGAAGCAGCAGACGTTTAAAGAAATGAGAACTCCTCTCCTCTGAGCGGTCATATTAAAGCGACGTCCGTTCATTATTACGTGGCAACAGCTGCATCATCTGTCGAGTGTTTTGTCATATTTTATAATCTCTGCTGGATCAGCTGAACATTGTTCCCCCACATATTTACTTTGAATTCATTGAGAGTGCGGGATAATGAGACAATACCAGGCTACAGATGCGGACACACAGACACAAATATATTTATATAAATATATGCAATTTAAAGTATGAGAGCACTCTCATACCCCCCCCCCCCCCCCCCCCCTCTCTCTAGTCGCTGAAATGGGGAATTGAAATTACGGGCCAAAAGTTGTATTTGCAAGTATTAAAAGTAAGGACATCAAACCAACTGAGACCCGTCTGTCCGCCGCATCTACGCACTGTACAACACACACCTACACACTGTACCACACACACACACCTACAGCTCCTAAAGCATAATCAGGCTACAGCCGTTGTGTATTTTATTATGTGAAGCACTAAATGGTTTTAGAAAAATATCGACTCTTTGTTTGTAGATATCTACTAAACTAAAGCAAATAAAGAGAGTAGGCATGTTATACTGAGTGATATATATTCTACACACTGCTCTGCTTTCTGCAGGACCTCACAGATGTTATCACTGTAAACATCGCGTTGCGATGAGAGCAGGTTCTAAAATAATATCCAGGGGTTGCATGCAGAGCTGTCATTGGCTGAGATAAGTCCGGCCGTGCGTCACGCCTCCACCGTTCCCGGAAATGCATCCGCTGAGGAGCCGTGGAGGAACCATCAGTGTATCCTCGGTTATAGCTCCTCCAGAGAGCCTCCTCGACGCTCGATCCTCGGTCCTCGGTGTGCATTTAGAGAAATGAGACGTCCTTCAAAATGGCGCGCTGAAATTCATTTCCGGGTCACTACCGGAGGACCGAGGAGTAGAGGAGTCGAGGAGGGGAAATTTGAGTATTGAGAAGCCTCTAGAGACGGCTGTCGCCTCTCCGGTCCTGTTCATCCTGTTTTGCTATCCTGTATGTCAAGGCTATTCAATTACACATTCAGTTGGGCCAGATTTGACAAAATTCAGCTGGGCCAGACATTCAGCGGCCTGTAAAAAGCAGGTAATGACACATTTTAAACCAACACATATTTGGGCGATGAAAAACATGCCATTTTTATTCATTGTTCATCGAACAAAGGTACGTCAAGAAGTGCATAAAAACACAACAAATTAACATTCATTTAATGGAATCTGAAAAAAGTGCACAGTTGTATGAATGAATACTACACGTCTACTATAGTAAGCTCGGTGCTTACTATCACCTCATTTGTGATTTGTCATCGCTGACTTTCTCAATGGGAGAAGTGACATTTTTAGTTTTGAACAAGAGCAGTGATTTTTGGCTCATAGGATGTCAATGCAATCCCAACCCCTAGTTTCCACCGGGTCCGTCTGCGGCGCGTTACGGCTGCGCCGCAGTTTTAGTCCGGCCTCCTCCGGCGTCATACTCTACCGGGCGCGTTTCACGAGCGTTTCAGAAGCATTACGGAAGCGGAGCGTCGTGCATGCCGGCTCGCAGTCCTTGTTGATTTGGGCATATTTCCTGGACATTTGTACTTCCACAGGAAAGTAAGTAGGCTACGTAGTTAAATGGTTTATTTTTGTGTCGGTTTAAATCGTGTTTATTGTTGTTATTTCCTATTTTGTTGTGTTCTAGACTTCAGACATAATTAATAATAATTGTAATAGTCCAGTTAAAAACAACATGAATCAAAGATGAGTTGCTGTATTTTAGTGGTAAAAAAAATGCATTCATCATCATAATTATTCTATATAATTTACACACAGTGCCTGTAAACCGAAGGAGAACGCTGGCCTTTATTCTCCTACTGGAAAGATTACAGAGGAGGGATGGGGGAGGAGAAGGAACCGGTTTTGGGGGGTGGGCCGAATGCTGTCACCGTTCCACTTCCTGCCCGACATTACCTTACGGCTGCGTCGCGTCGAAAAATAGACTTCAATCCTATTTAGAGCGGAGCCCAGCGGCGAGACGCTTCTGAGCCGTAACGCGGCGCGTCTGGTGGAATAGCACCCATTGACTAGAGTGGCGCGCCGCAGACGGACCCAGTGGAAACTAGGAGTAAGACTTTGGTGAAGAGTGCTGTCAGTCAGGGAGCAGCGAGTGCTACTTGTTATTGAGTTCATGTGTGAAAAGCTTGACTCACATTTGTATGTTGATCCAAACATACTGAGCACATAGATCGCTACTTTCTGAACGAAGGGAACTGCTGTTTTTTGACATCACTCCAAAACTTCGCTGGCCCGTTAGTGCGCTGCTCTTGTGCCCAGCGGCGTTTTCTCCTGGAGGCCAAGGGAAGCCAGGCTTCCCCTGTTTTTTTGCAATGTAGTTATAATATTAATAAATAAATAAAAACACTTCGTTTAGTTTCGGTAATTATTCTGCCGGCCCGTCTCTCCCCCATTCTCATTGAGTATTTTACAAAGAGTGAAACAGCGCCCCTCTAGATGTTATGGTGAAACAGTAGATTGCACTCTCTGTTGCGAGAGGAGGCTAGCCGAAATTGGCTTCCCTTGGTGAAAAACAATGGAGGGATTGACCAATCAGATGAGGCTCACGTCATGCACCTCCCAACCTGTGATTAGTCAGGGCCATGCCAAGGGAAGCCAGAGGTGGCTGGCTTCCCTTGCCTTACAATCCAATCAAATCAACTTAGTGTTGCAGTGCCGCGTCCTAAAACCCCGAAGTAAGCTGCTCTCGGTTTCCCTCGACAAAAAAGCAATGGGATTTCTCCATAGGATTTTGGAAAATAGCTCCAAATAAGGTCTGTGGAAAACGAACCTGTGAGATAAATGCACATTTTGTTCAGTCGGATAATATCCAAATGTCTACCCTACTTTTATCATTTTCGAATCATAAATCTAATCAATAGAAGATATATAGTGTCACTGCACCACTCTCACCGCCGTTAGAAAGTAGCAAGCAACTGAAGCAAGTGCAATTATGGAGGGTGGAGATTTGGAGTATTTAATCAAACATAATTGTACTAAACTTCCGCTACAGCAGCAACAACAAATACAATCTGATGACAGGCCGATGCCCAAACTGGAGCTGTGTACAGCGAGGAAAAAAGGAGCGAATCGGATGTAAAACGTTAAAGGTCTCCTGATTTAGTTTGTGAATGAATGCTTATTAGAGTTTGGGCTGGAGAGTGCGTGCGGACCTGTCGGTTAGATAACAGGCGTGTCTAAGTCCTGCATCTGTATGATACAAATGTGTGTACAATGATACCGGGTGCTGTAATCACTCATCTGGTTACGTTATCACATTGACCACCACACCCCCGGCCCAAAAGAAAGGACGTATTATTGGCTTCCCCTAACTTTTTTCCCACGCCACGCTACTGCTTGTGCCATGGTTACGGATGAATGCATGTCAATAAGTTCCAGTATAAATGTTCCCTTGTCGATGCAGGGGACCACTTCCTTTGCTCTGGTGGATACGCCCCCCTCTATTGCAACAGTGAAGGGGTCTCTGGCAAAGCCCATCACCTCTGTGGGCAGAGCAAGTCCATCCAATCGACCGGCAAAGTTCTCTTTCAACCTCGCAATGAAATCTGTCATCACATCCGTGATTTGTGCAACCCGGTATCACGGCAAGGTGTGAACATGTGACGATTTACCATGCTGGGAGGCGTGAAGATGTCACGATTTCGTCCCTTCAAACATGACAGTTACACGGTATTGTTAACCCATGTTAACCAGTGGAGAAATCACCGGAAATGCCAAGCAAATGCTACCCTGACGGTCGGTTGTTATTGTCAATATTAATATAATAATGATTTATTTTTTAACAGTCACACTCGATTACTCGATGTCTTGTTGCACCAGCTGGTCGACGGCTCTTTTATCAGAAACAAAGGCTACATTAATGTATTAAATCTATGTGTGTGGATGTGGAACCGGAAACAGAGTAGGCAAGATCCTCAGCTCGCTGATTGGATGGTTTAGCCGCAATGCATGCTGGGATTTGGTGTTTATGTGATGTGAAATCTGAAAACGTTTTTTAAAAATAAAATAATACTTTATCCCGAGTGTGCTTGCTTTTCTCTTTGAAGGTCATCACATAACGGCATTGTAATTACACGGCTCGGCTGCATTAAATATTACATATCTGCCGTAGTTCTCTATTTATAGAGCCCTGCTGAAAAGACTTCTGGACAAACATGAGGAACTGTAGCCAAAACTGAAAATGTGACGTGGATCATAAATATATAAGCAATTAAACAACATCTTACATTTATGTTCACACAATACGTCTCCTTGCAGTATCAACACTAATTCGGCTGGCTTTTATATTTGATCCAATTGGTAGATAGGCTGTATTTACACCATAAAGGTGCACAGCTGATAGAAAGGGACACCTGGTGGTTAAAGCACGTTAATTAATTGTATTATTTATTTATTATTTATTTTATTTATTATTACAATATATGCTTATTGTGCTCATGAGATTGCTATGACTATAGAATAAATAGACACTATCACTAATCCCAGGTTCTGATGGGTTAGATACCAATGAGGGGAATAGTCAGAAGAAAGTTTGGCTTGCAATATTGAAAGTAGCAAGGTGGAGTGCAGAGACTGAGAGAACACAAAGAGGTAGCCAGAACAGCACAACGCACCGGCCTTGACTCTGTGTGGGAGCCGCGCTCCCCGCAAAGCTAGGAAGCAACATTAAGGTTTCCCGCTATATCTGAAGAAACGTTAGAGAAAACAAATTAGTATGATGGTGCCAGAGTAGGGAGGGACTTCCACAGGCCGGCCGAATGCTGATTGGAGGATCGTGTTGCCAAGAGACTCTGAGTCTGTGCACCAACCAAAGAGAACCAAGTCTAACCCGCGGTATCTCTTCAGCTAGTCTTGACCAATCATAAATGTACGGGCAACGCCCTGTGTCATACAATGTATTGTCGCACGAGGTTCGAGGCTCTTGACGGATTTGGTGGTTACAGATTACAGCTTTGCTGCCTGTGATTGCCAACGACGTGACGAGTCCTTGGCTAAGTGATATATATCTGTTGCTCTCTTTACAATAAATAGTTAAACTTAGAAGTTGTCTTTTCTGGAATTCTGAACCCAATTTGGAAAAACTTGTCCATGCTTTTATCTTCAGTAGACTGGACTACTGCAATGGTGTCTTCACAGGTCTCACTAAAAAATCTATTAGGAAGCTGCAGCTGATTCAGAACGCCGCTGCTCGAGTCCTCACGGACACTAAGAAAAAGGAAAGTGGATCACATCACTCCAGTTCTGAAGTCTTTACACTGGCTTCCTGTGTGTCAAAGAATTTCAAAATACTGCTGCTTGTTTATAAAGCACTGCATGGTTTAGGCCCAAAATACATTTCTGACCTCCTGCTAAATGATGAACCATCCAGATCTCTCAGGTCTTCAGGGACTGGTCAGATTTCTGTCCCCAGAGTCAGAACTAAACATGGAGAAGCAGCGTTCAGTTATTATGCTCCAAACATCTGGAACAAACTCCCAGAAACCTGCAGGTCCGCTGCAACTCTGACTACTTTTAAATCCAGGCTGAAGACTTTTCTTTTTGTCGCTGCTTTTAATTGAACTATTCATATCTTAGACTGCACTGTAACTTTTATCCATGTACTTTTTCTTTTAATGTTTATTTTATTAGCTTTACTTTTTATTGACTGATTTTAAATGCAATTTTCTTAATGTCTTTCATTTTTTGTAAAGTGCTATATAAATAAACTTGCCTTGCCTTGCTCTCTTTACAATAAATAGTTAAACTTAGAAGTTTTCTTTTCTGGAATTCTGAACCCAACAATGGCCTCTTGAAATATCCTTAGATGATGTTAGCTTGCTCTGCTGCGTTTGTCTTTTACAAACTGCTCACATGATTTCATTAAAGAACAGTTTCATATATTAGATTACGTGCAAACTGGATCCTCTTCAGGTCAGGTCACAGGAGAAACTCTTACTTTGTGTCTGAGGGTCCAGGTTCATCACTGAAGTCTGGAGGAAGCCACTCTTTAGACCGGTCACTCTTCAGAGACCACATGGAGACCGGAGACTCTGCTCTCTGTCTGTGGAAACAACACATGTTTAAACATCAGTAGTTCATTTAAAGAGCAGCTTCTGATCTGTGACTGTTCACCTGATTACAGATGTTTAGAGTTGTTGAGTCGTGATTGTGGGTTTCTGTTGGTAAAATTCATTCGAGTGTGAAACGTTTTACATGTATATTTTATTTGCTTAATTTAACACAAAGTCCAACATGTAGAGTGTGAGGATGATTTCACTAGTAGATTATTTACTATCTCTGATGAAGACAAGAAGCAAGAGATAAATTACACTTTGTTAATGTACTCTACTGGGTTTCATTAAACAGTTTAGATGATACCAAACAACTGAATCCTCTTCAGGTCAGCTCACAGGAGAAACTCTTACTTTGTGTCGGAGGGTCCGGGTTCCTCACTGAAGTCTGGAGGAAGACCCATAGAGCCGTCACTCTTCAGAGACAGGCAGCTGGAGACTGGAGACTTGTCCTCTTCCTCATCTTTGAAACCACTCATCTTCTCCAGTCTGAGAGATAAACCAGTAACACTGCAGACACACACACACACACACACACACACACACACACTGTCACATGTTATGTAACTCTGATGAGTGAGGAAACAGGAAATAATAAAAGTGCACAACACTTGCAGAAGTCTCATGGACTCTAGGACGCAGATTGTTAAGTTATTTTCTGACATCCAGTTTGACAGAGTAAATAATGAATGTGTTCGAAAGCAGATCCTGGTGTTAACACTCACCCTGTTGTTCTCCTCCTGCTGTCGAGCTGTAAAATGGCGTCTGGCAGTCTGACTTCATACTTTCACCTTCCCTCACCTGTCTGCAGCTCCTCCCTCTGATTCATAACCAGCCTCACCAGCTGAAGCAGTTCACATCCATCACTTTGTTCAGTGAGATAGAAAAAGACAAAGTCATCAAAGGACACAACATCCACACATCAGCGTCCATAGGATATCATTACATCTGCTTTATATAGAAAACAATGAACAGCGACTTAAATAAAAACACAAAGCTACATTTAACTAGTTTACAAGATGTGCCAAAATCAGGGCTGGAATAGAGATTTCACCTCCAGCCAGGTGGAAGGAGGAAAAGTGTTTTAAATATGGGCAGAGAAACAGGAGAGAAGCAGGCTGCTGCACCTCACTGAACAGTGTTTTAAATAGGGGCAGAGAAACAGGAGAGAAGCAGGCTGCTGCACCTCACTGAACAGTGTTTTAAATATGGGCAGAGAAACAGGAGAGAAGCAGGCTGCTGCACCTCACTGAACAGTGTTTTAAATAGGGGCAGAGAAACAGGAGAGAAGCAGGCTGCTGCACCTCACTGAACAGTGTTTTAAATAGGGGCAGAGAAACAGGAGAGAAGCAGGCTGCTGCACCTCACTGAACAGTGTTTTAAATAGGAGGAAAGTGTGCATAGATGCTCAAATACGTGTTCATGCAGCATAAAAGTGAGAACAACTCAATGAAATCGCTTAAAAAGCACTAAGTGATATAAGTGCAGTTCCAAGTTTCCCCGCAGGAGGGCTCCAGGGAGCGCATCCTCCAACATGAGCACAGTACATTAACAGCAGAACATACGATCAATAAAGGCAAATCAATTGATGTAAAGTGCGGGGAGGCTCCACACCAGGCACAGGTACATTCCTACATCCCCACAATAGTGACACTGATGATTTGAAGTTGTTTCAGTGGGGAAAAGAGTGCTAACAGTCTGCTAACAGTCTGCTGACAGTCTGCTAACAGTCTGATTGTTTCAGAGACCCATAGTAATCATACAATAAATCATTTACATCTAAAAGTATTGATTACAGTTCATTTTTAGGGGGAAAATTGCTGATGAGGCATTTTGGTCTTTTTGGCAAAACACTTCACCCAACCCTGTGTAGCAACCCAGTCTCACGGCATTTCGTGTTCACCAACACGATTTTTAATCTATTGATTCGTGTTCACCAACACGCTTTTCCCCTTTTTTTCGTGTTGCACAGCACGATTTTAAAAGCAATGTATTTCTACTGCCTGCACGTCTTTTTCTCCGGTCGGGTCGTGGGAGACCAGAAGCTGTGTGGTTCATAAAAACATGTTCTTACTCAATATCAAGCCACAATTATTGCTTTTATTTTAAATCGTATAATTTCGGACTTTTGTTGCCGTCTGAGAGGAAAATAAATGGGGCTCAGACAATAAATGGGGCTCAGAGCCTCAGGATACTGAAATCTGTATTTTTAAATATTTGTTTCCTTCTAATTCGTTATTCTTTTCAAAATAACACACTGTTATTTACTCACCAATAACACACAATTATCCTTGCTTTTATTTATTGGTTTAATTCCATAATATCGGGCTTTTTTGGCGTCCGTCAGGAACTGGATTTCAAAATAAAAATAACCGGAAACAGACGTAGGCCTATAAGGCACATTTCGAGCATCATTGCGATTGTCAACATTTCTGAGTTTAAGATGGCCGAAGACACTACACTACCCATAATCCCCAGCTATCGTTTAGGACTACAGTTCCCGTAAGGTTACGCAGAGCGTCAAACAGCTGTGTGAAATGGAACGAAACCACGCCAGACTATCCAAAACTGGAATCGAACGCCCCCCCCAGAACTACACATGCTGGCTATTGTGTTTCGCAAAATGTTCTATGGGACGTCTCTACTGAACGTTTTCGTTTTTCCCACAATTAGAAGTTGCCAGTATTAAACACATTGGGGTTATCAAATGTAAAACATATAATTAATAAATGGGTGAAAATCGCTTGTGTCCATAATGCGCAGCATTAATATATACCCACATGACAGCTCATTGCTACTTTCTAATTCTACTCCACGACAATTCAGAGGTTAACCTGGTATTTTTACTCCACTGCATTTATTTGAGTTTCTTTGCAGATTCTGATTAATGATGTGAAATATAAACAACCCTTAAAGCAGACTTTAGTTACACCTGAGTACAATTCAGGTAAGGTGATTGTCAAGTGCCAACAATCAGGAGAGATATTTGATAGTTGGTGCTTGAGAAGACTAAACATGTATCTGCAATTGACATGAATGGAAACGAGTAATAAAGTATATTCATTACTCGTTATTCTCTACTAATAGTTAATTAAAGACTGTATATTATGGCTATTTTGCACATCCCTTTCAAGATTTCAAAGGTTTATTAACATATCATATATATATAAATATATATATATATATATATATATAAAAACACACACACAAACTCATTTTGCAGACCCTGTCCCTCCGTAGTCGTTTAAGTAGGAGGAGACATGCCAGCGTTCTCCTCCGGTTTACAGGCACTGTGTAAATTATATATATAGAATAATTATGATGATGAATGCATTTTTTTTAAATGGGTTAAAAGCAGAGACCACATTTCACTGTGTGCTTTTTAATGTATTTGTGACCAATAAAGAGGTTTTTATCCTCCAATTAAAAATATACAATACTTTGTGCAATATACCCTCCTACTGCTACTTTTACTAACATGGCGAACATGTCTGTTATATTGTTTTTTACCTATTGTGTTATTAATGACGTGTGCATACTTAGCCATTCTTTTATTTGTCTCTTGACCTTACCTGCACGATCTGCTGTTCATGAACATTTCCACGATGCGGGACGCATTAAGGACTTCTGGTTCTGATGCTGATGAGATCTTTATGAAGGCTGTTATGAGGCACTCAGAACGTTCCCTATTGCATCGGTAGAGTGTTTGCCATCAGCATCGTGAGGATGTGACCGGTACATTATATGTTAAGCTTTTAAGTGATAGGCAGTCTGTGTGTGTAAGAAGCCTCACAATGTGCAGAGGAAGGATGCACAGTAAGGGACTCTGAAGTGGAGACTTCTGAGGAGGAGAGGTGGATTGTAAAACTCAGACATGTGGTACACACTACAGGACATTACGGACATTACGGACATTAACACAGTTATCATTACGGACATTAACACAGTTATCTTTTACATTACACGCTTTCTGACATGTCATGTTTGAATATGTTCATGAAGAGTTATGTAATGCTAACTTTTGAGGAGTTTGTTTCCCTAAAGTGATGAAAACTGTGTGTGTGTGTGTGTGTGTGTGTGTGTGTGTGTGTGTGTGTGTGTGTGTGTGTGTGTGTGTGTGTGTGTGTGTGTGTGTGTGTGTGTGTGTGTGTGTGTGTGTGTGTGTGTGTGTGTGTGTGTGTGTGTGTGTGTGTGTGTGTGTGTGTGTGTGTGTGTGTGTGTGTGTGTGTGTGTGTGTGTGTGTGTGTGTGTGTGTGTGTGTGTGTGTGGATTTTGGATGTTTGAGTGGATTACAGAAAACATCATTAAGTCCCACTTTATTATTATTGATGTTATTTATTATAACGTGTTACATCATATTATTTTGTATCACTCTGTATATTATATAACCATGTATTAAATTATCTTATAAAGTTGTCGTTAATGTGTTTGCTAACAGGCCAAAGTTTCTCTCCTCAGAGGACGAAGGAGAAAACTTTTCTGTTGACCGCCTCGGACCAATTACTGAGATAATCACCTCAGCTACTCAGCAGCTCAGGTGAGTGTGTGTTGTGTTCGTGACGACAGAGCCCCCCCCCCGAGACTCACTGGGACCACTGGGTCATAATTAGCTCTTTGTACACTGGCTGTAGTCGGAGAGGGGGGGAGGGGCTCTAATGACCCTCATTACATCAGCTTCTGTGGACACGGCTGTGATCTGAATACATTGCATCATGTTACTGAGAGGCCAACACACACACACACACACACACACACACACACACACACACACACACACACACACACACACACACACACACACACACACACACTAATAGACACACATACACACTTTCCAGTCTTACCTAGAGACGCAACTAAAACTAGACTTTTTTGTACGTTTCTGTGTAAGACAGAACATATTTAGCTGATTCATGATTTCGGGGGGGGGCCTAAAGACCCTCATTACATCAGCTTCTGTGGACACGGCTGTCATCTGAACACATTGCATCATGTTACTGAGACACACACACACACACACACACACACACACACTCTTTAGGCTTTTGCTTGTGTTGTGTACTTTATGATGGTGGGTAAATATTATTTGTGATTCTTCTTTGTAATTGTTAGTATCCGTCTCTGAGGGGGCGGCTGTTAAAGCTGCAGCTTCCTGATCTCTTCTGTCACATGTCTTCATTGTTCATCATCTGCACTTGATGCAGTCTTTTGTGTGCGCAAAAAAAACGATTCAAGTTTCC
Source organism: Pseudochaenichthys georgianus (assembly GCF_902827115.2). Taxonomy (NCBI): domain Eukaryota; kingdom Metazoa; phylum Chordata; class Actinopteri; order Perciformes; family Channichthyidae; genus Pseudochaenichthys; species Pseudochaenichthys georgianus. The sequence continues at coordinate 29,172 of NW_027263034.1, read as the reverse complement.
AAACACCAAACAACACCAACGAAGAGTCAACAGCAACACAAAGCTGTTTGGCTTTGGCAGAGAAGCTCTGGCACATTGTTCGTGGCGTGACCCACACACTCAGCTCTGCTTCTCATCCCACAAACGCTTGTTCCTCACAAATGTGGCTCCATTTAAAAGAGAAATAAACAGGCTTTCCGACGGTATGAAATGTAATGCCAAGAAGCCTTGTTACAAAAAAGTAGCCGTCTACCAAATAGTGTTAATTTCGTCAGCTATTTTTTAATTTAGTTTTAGTCTTAGTCCTGTGTGAAATGTTATTTTTAGTTTTACTCATATTTAGTCACCTTCATCCTGTTTTTATTTAGTCAAGTTTTAGTCGACTAAAAGTCTGAGCATTTTAGTCTTATTTTAGTCAAAGAAAACTGTTGAGTCTTTTTTAGTCATCAGATTATATAGAACATTTCAGTCAAACTAGTCTAGCCAAAACCAATAATTTGTCATTTTAGTCAAACGTATTTCACAATAAGATTATATCTTGTCCTTATTTGATGAAAAACACAGGTTGATTAGAAAGCAGCTTTGTTGTTACCATTTTATGTTCTGTTAAATAAGGTTAGTTAGACCATGAGTTAGACCCGAGTCTTCCTGACAGTTCATATTTTGCCGCTGTCCGGTGTAATTCAAATGTACCGCCGCGCGCCCCACAGACACACAGCTGCTGCCCAGCCGCAGCCCCGGAAATGGAACTGCTGGGAGAAAAACTGACTATCAGAGATGTAACGTTATCTTTGATAATATTTCGTCTCCTCATTTTTCGTCAACGAAAGTAAAGAGAGATTTTGGCATAGTTTTTATTTTGTAAACTACATTTTCGTCTCGTCACTTTTCGTCAACGATATTGCATGATGATTTCGTTACAGTTATTGTTTACTGCCGTCGGTGCCGTCTCGTCATCGTCTCGTTTTCGTCATGGAAAAAAAGGTGGTTGACGAACATATTTCGTCATAGTTTTAGTCAACGAAATTAACGCTACTACTAAACACACATTTCCTGACTTGTTGTGCTGTGTTTAGTAACTCTTCACCCAACCCAGGTGACGTTAGTGTGATTTGATCCCACACAACAACAATTTAAGGTGTTCAGATATTTCTTTCACGTTCAGTCCGTATATATGATTGGGCTGAAGACGGAGCGATAGGAAACTATTTGCAAAGTCAATATCAAACGTGTCATTTTGGGAATATTTAACCCTAGACGAATTATAACAACATCTAAATCAAATAAACAGGGAAAGCTGATTAAAACCAACAGGTGGGGTCAACAGGTCTGTGCAGCTTTTCTCCTGTATTCTCCACCATGTTGATATGATAGTATCAGTCTCCTGGTGTATGTAAAGAGCATGAAGATAATAGGCAGAAGGGACAGATTTACCAACATGAACACTCCACATACAGAGAGAGCGCTCGAGCTCACACGCTGAAGATCGTAAATCGAATTGTTACAAAAATCCCCCTAATATTAAAAACGCAGAGTTTGCTATTAGAATAAAGAATACACCCCACTGCAGTCTCACAAGTCGGCAGAAGCCAAGACAAAACCAGACAGACATCGACAGTTATTTTCCTCACGATGGTTGATAATGCAGAGGTTTACACAGAGACACGTATCTGTCGCAGGCCCTGGCTGCCAGCAGGGAAGACTCTGAAAAGGTCAAAGTCATATTCATCACATTTTGAAACAGACGGGCTCGAGAAGATATGATCTGTTTCTCTGATAAAAAGTCAATCAGAAGCCTGGGGTAAATATTGGTGCTATAAAGAACAGAGTCAATCAACAAAGCTGCATTGAACATGTACGTGTGGCGCAGTGGGTTGAGCGTTGGTGTTGGGGTCAGGGGTCACAGGTTCAAACCCCACTGCAGTCAGCATGTCGTTGTGTCCCTGAGACCCTTCACCCCAAAGTGCTCCCGGGGGGATTGCCCACAGTATTGAGTGTGCGAGTCGCTTTGGATAGAAGCGTCTAACAAGTGACATGTGATGTGATGTACATAGGCTCAAGGAGGCTTTTGTGAATAACAGGGTTCATACACTTCTCCATGACTTCTCAATTACCTTTACCTGATTTTCCATGACCAAAAGAAATTAGCACTGAAAATGTTGTATTTGAACATGGAACAGGAAAATAAGGTCTGCATATGAAACATGTTGTGCCTATCTAAAACAAATCAAATAGTAGGCTTACTAGCTTCTACTCGCTAAAGCAACTGCCGTCAGGGAGGCAAAGTCATCAGGTATGAAAAAGGTGACAAAGACCCGACCCCTGACCCCACGGAATATCGGTTTAGGAATAACAGAGGAGTTTAGCCGTCAGAGCAACTAAAGCAGCAGGTAATAATAACAGAAACGCCAAAGAGTCACATCTAATAGAAATATACAAAAGCATTTATTTTAATTGTGCAGCAGTCAGTTTATCATTCTGGCAGCACTGTTGAGTAAATGTATTTTCATGCCTCTGTGCAAGGCTTAGTCTTTCTATCTGTATAGCCAGTTGTGTAAAGTAACTAAGTTCATAAACTCAAGTACTATACTTGAGTACAATTTTGAGATACTTGTACTTTAAGTATTTCAATGTTTTGCTACTTTGTTCTTCTTCTCCTCTACAGTTCAGAGGTACATGGTGTACTTCTACTCCACTACATGTATTTAATACCTTGAGTTACTTCACAGATGTGGATGAATGATGTGAAATATAATCAAGTGTTAAATCAGACTTTAGTTCCACCTGGAGTAAATCCACCAGCTACCCTGCAGTATACAAAGTCATTCAAACTAGCTGCACCTTCACCAGCTTTGAGAACACTTTCATGATCAATCATTATAAAACTTATCATATATATTATTCTGAAATGGACCAATCTGCACAACGACTACTTTTACTGTCGCTACTTTCACTATATTTTGATGAGAATACTTTTCTACTTTCACTTGAGGAACATTTTGAATGCTTTTACTGTAACATAGTATTCCTACACTCTGGTACTTCTACTTTTACTCAAGTACAAGATCTGAGTACTTCTACTTTTACTCAAGAACAAGATCTGAGTACTTCTACTTTTACTCAAGTACAAAATCTGAGCACTTCTACTTTTACTCAAGTACAAGATCTGAGTACTTCTACTTTTACTCAAGAACAAGATCTGAGTACTTCTACTTTTACTCAAGTACAAAATCTGAGCACTTCTACTTTTACTCAAGTACAAGATCTGAGTACTTCTACTTTTACTCAAGAACAAGATCTGAGTACTTCTACTAAAGTAAAATATCTGAGTACTTCTACTTTTACTCAACTACAAGATCTGAGTACTTCTACTTTTACTCAAGTACAAGACCTGAGTACTTCTACTTTTACTCAAGTACAACATCTGAGTACTTCTACTTTTACTCAAGTACAAGATCTGAGTACTTCTACTTTTACTCAAGTACAAGATCTGAGTACTTCTACTTTTACTCAAGTACAATATCTGAGTACTTCTACTAAAGTACAAGATCTGAGTACTTTTACTCTAGTAAATATCTATTCCTTTACCAACTCTATTTATAGCCTATGAAAAAAACTATTAGAAAACGAAGGCTAAAGCTAACGTTAGCAGATAGTGACAATGTATGCTAGCTAGTTAGCTCAACGATTCCTTAAATAATATTGCGACATAAAAACTTTTCAGTTCACATCACGCTCTGCCGCTCTGCTCTGAACACCAGAACGGCCCGTTCTAACAGCTGTTCACCAGCGGTGCAGTCTGTGCCACAGTGACTCCGCACAGTTAACGAACGCACCGTAAATAATGTAGCTGACCTTCATCCCGGAGCAGCAGAGTTCAGCCGACAGGCAGGAAGACTCGAGCACACAGCTCGCGCTTCATATATTAAAAAATAACACCATGCGCGTCATGATGGCCCATAACAGCACGCGACCGCAGATTATTTCGGTGATTAGATAAAATGTAAATTATATTTCACGCAACTTTAGTTACATTTCCATGACTTTTCAAAAACTTTGGGAAAAATATTGTTTTCCATAACTTTTCCAGGGCCTGGAATTTGCATTTTGAATTTCCATGACTTTTCCAGGTTTTCAATGGCCGTACGAACCCTGGAATAACAATGATGCACACAATAGTGGAATTACTGCAGATGATCAGAACATAAACTGTGAACATGATCACAAAATACATCCATCCATCGATCCATCTTCTCCCGCTTATCCGTGGTCGGGTCGCGGGGGTAGCAGTTCCCGCAGAGAGCCCCAAACTTCCTTTTCCCTGGCAACATCGACCAGCTCTGGCTGGGGGATCCCAAGGCGCTCCCAGTCCAGCGAAGAGATATAATCCCTCCACCTGGTCCTAGGTCTACCCCTTGGTCTCTTCCCAGCTGGACGTGCCTGGAACACCTCCCTAGGGAGGCGCCCAGGTGGCATCCTAACTAGGTGCCCGAACCACCTCAACTGGCTCCTTTCGACGCGAAGGAGGAGCGGCTCAACTCCGAGTCCCTCCCGGCAGGCTTGGAATTTCGTCATTTTAGGAGCAAGGCCATTTGGCCTTCCCGTTCACATTTTTTTTAAGGGCACAAAGGCCACATGACAGGGCACAAAGGCCACATGACAGGGCACAAAGGCTGTTTGGTTAAATTACGCTGGTCAATCAACATGACTGAAAAGTGTAGCACTAACGTCAACACCAGTCGTTTTACAAATGGCTGAATAGCAATAGTGTTTCTTAAACGTATACGTTAAGTTCAGCCATAAACCACATAAGTCAGTCAGGGGTAGACAGTAAGGGTAACATTGTATTGTCACTGGCCCCACCATTGTAACCACTGGCCCGGAGCATTCGTCCACCAAAAAAAAATCGACTAATAATGAAGAAAATTAACACATTTGTTGCAATAATTTATGCACTAACTACATTACTACTTGTACAACATTTTAATCATCAGTTCTTCCTAATTTTCCTCAATTGTTCATATTTGGTTTATTAACATAATGATATTGTGGTCATTGTTAAAAAATGTCTGCTATTATTATGAGTAATATTATTTGTATAATGCACTTTCTGCCTTCCTGTCATTAGGAGTTAGACATGTAATGGCTATATGTAATTCATTTGATTAGAACCTTCATTATCCTAAACTGCTGGGACATTTCGCCAATACCTTTATATTGTCTACTCTTCACTTACTTGTCAGCATAGTTCGGCATTGATGTACAGAACCGACAGAAGACCTTGTTTATACTGGCATCATATTGAGAGGTGCAGTGACGCGTCCTGAAACCAGGAAGTAAGCTGCTGGTTCCCTCCACAAAAAGCAATGGAATTTCTCCACAGGGTTTTGGAAAATAGCTGGAAATAAGGTCTGTGGAAAACAAACCTGTTTAATAAATGCACGTTTTGTTCAGCCGGATAATCTCCACATGTCTACCCTACTTTTATAATTTTCGAATCATAAATCTAATCGATAGATTATAAAAGGGTTTTAGGACGCGGCACTGCAGCCAACTCCCTGTCACTTCTTTAACTCCTCCGGTGACTTTCTTTTATTAGAAGATTGTTTTTTGCCCGGCGCTTGGCCGGTTACCGCGCGTATTAAAAACATTTTGGCGAATGGTTAGGTGGCGCGATAGTCTGTAGTGAAGAAAGAGCGCCCTCCCGCTCACGGGAGCCTGCTCGCACTGTGCTCATCAGCACATCGCGAGCAGCAAACAGCTGTTTGCTTTTCCCCCCAACAACGACAACCGACTCACGAAACGCAATGTTGTAGCGTTGATAAACGAAACAATTTAACTAAATTGCTAGTCAAAATACCAATACCACAGGACATTTTTTTTTACTTTTGACAGGGGCAAAAAGGCCATGGCCGTCGTGAAATTCCCACCCTGCCTCCCGGATGACCGAACTTCTCACCTTATCCCTAAGGGAGACGCCAGCCACCCTGCGGAGAAAACCCATCTCGGCCGCTTGTATCCGCGATCTCGTTCTTTCGGTCATGACCCATCCTTCATGACCATAGGTGAGGGTAGGAACGAAAATGGCCCGGTAGACAGAGAGCTTTGCCTTCTGGCTCAGCTCCCTTTTCGTCACGACGGTGCGGTAAATCGACTGCAGTACCGCTCCCGCTGCTCCGATTCTCCAGCCCATCTCACGCTCCATTGTTCCCTCAATCGAGAACAAGACCCCGAGATACTTGAACTCCTTCACTTGGGGTAAGGACTCATTCCCTACTTGGAGTGGACAGTCCATCGGTTTCCTGCTGAGAACCATGGCCTCAGATTTGGAGGTGCTGATCCTCATCCCAGCCGCTTCACACTCGGTTGCGAACCGATCCAGTGAGTGCTGAAGGTCGCAGACCGATGACGCCATCAGAACCACATCATCTGCAAAAAGCAGTGGTGCAATCCTTAGTCCACCGAACTGCAGACCCCCTCCCCCATGACTACGCCTCGAAATCCGATCCATGTATATTACATACAAGATTGGTGACAAAGCGCAGCCCTGGCGGAGGCCAACCCTCACCGGAAATGGGTCCGACTTACTGCCGAGGACCCGGACACAGCTCTCGCTTTGGGAGTACAGAGATTGGATGGCCCTGAGTAGAGACCCCCTCACCCCATACTCCAGCAGCACCTCCCACAGTAACTCCCTGGGAACTCGGTCATACGCCTTCTCCAAGTCTACAAAACACATGAAGACCGGATAAGCGTACTCCCAGGCCCCCTCCAGGATCCTTACGAGAGTAAAAAGCTGATCCGTCGTTCCACGACCAGGACGGAATCCGCATTGTTCCTCCTCAATCTGAGGTTCGACAATCGGCCTGACCCTCCTTTCGAGTACCTTAGAGTACACTTTCCCGGGGAGGCTGAGTAGTGTGTATGTCACGATTCTCATGTTATGTCACGTTTGTAGTTTTGTCTGTGTTGGTGTTTTTCTTGTCTTTGGGTTTTATTGTGTAAAGTGTTCACCCCCGTTTCCTGCCTGTCTGCTTTCTGTCTGTTTACCTCCCTGATTACCCAATTGTGTTCACCTGTTGTCCTTGTGTTTCTCCTCCCCTGCCCAGCTGTGTCTTGTTCTGTGATTACCCTTCTGTGTATTTAGTCTAGTCTTCCCCTGTGCTCCATGTCGGTTCATTGTTTCCCCTCCATGTCATTCCACGGTCTGTGTTCCTTGTGCTGCTCGTTGGTGTTGGATATTTTGGATTCTGCCTTGTTTTGCCACAGCTTTAATTTATTTAATAAAGCTCGCTTTTCGTTATTCTGCATTTGAGTCCTACCTGCTTCACCCATTCGTAACAGAATGAACCGACCAAAAATGGACCCAGCGGATATGGAAGATTTTGAGTTGGATCTGTTCGATCTAGACTTTTCCCTTCAATGTTATCATGCCGAGTGGAAAGGAACTTCTTCTAGAAGGGACAAAGAGGCTATTCTCGAGAGGGCACGAATGGAGGTGGCCGAAATGCCTTGGTTGAGGAGTTCGTTGCCGGAGTGGTTACAGCTTTTCACAAGTTGTCCTGAGGACTGGTCCGACGCATCTAACCCTTTCCTCGGATCCGACTACGGTCCTGTTGGAGGTCCACGGAGTCTCCAAAGAGCCTCTAGGAGACGCAGGGCCAGGATTCCAGCCCGTGCTCCAACAGCCATGATCCCGGCTTCAGTTCCGGTTTCCACAGCCATGGATCCATGCACCAGTACCGGCCCGCAGAGCTATGTTTCCTTGCTCGATTACCTGGCCCACACAGCCATGGTCCAGGCCTCGGTTCCGGTTCCAGTGGCTCCAGTTCCAACCTCAGACCTTTTCTCGGGAACCCGTCTGGCGTTTGGAGGTCCACGGAGCCTCCAAAAGGTCTCTGGAAGATGCAAGGCCAGGATTCCAGCCCGTACTCCAGCGGCTCCGGCTCCAGTGCCGGTCCCAGCAGCCATGGTTCTGGCCCCAGCGGCCATGGTTCCGGCCCTGGTTCCGGCCTCAGCAACCATGGTTACAGCCCCAGTTCTGGCCCCAGCAGCCATGGTTCCGGCCCCAGTCCTGGTCCCAGCTGCCATAGTCCCTTCCCTAGTCCCTTCTCTAGTCCCTTCCCTAGTCCCTCCTCAGGTCACTTTCCTAGTCCCTTCTCCAGTCCCACCTCTAGTCACTTCTCTAGTCCCTACTCAAGTCCCTTCCCAAGTCCCTTCCCGAGTCCCTTCCCAAGTCCCTTCTCTCGTCCCTTCTCTAGTCCCATCTCCAGTTCCCTCTCGAGTCCCCTCTCCAGTCCCCTCTCGAGTCACCTCTCGAGTTCCATCTCTAGTCCCTACTCAAGTGCCGCCTCTAGTCAATTCCCTAGTCCCATCTCTAGTCCCTCCTCGAGTCACGTCTCAAGTCCCTCCTCTTGTTCCTCCTCTAGTCCCCTCTGGAGTTCCGTCTCTAGTTCCCCTCTCGAGTCACGTCTCAAGTCCCTACCCAATGTCCTGGTCTGTTGGAGGTTCCGCTGGGGGTCCTGCCAACTCCATGTCCTGTCCCGTTGGAGGCCCCGTCGACTACTCCTCTGCCGGGGGTCCTACCAATCGTATGTCTGTCCCGTTGGAGGTCCCGCCGTCTACTCTCCTGCCGGGGGTCCTGCCAATCCTATGTCCTGTGCCGTTGGAGGCCCTGCCGACTACTCTCCTGCCGGGGGTCCTGCCGACCCTTTGTCCCGTCCCGTTGGAGGCCCTGCCGACTACTCTCCTGCCGGGGGTCCTGCCAGCTCCTTGTCCCATCTCGTTGGAGGTCCCACCGACTGCTCTCCTGCCGCGGGTCCTGCCAACCCTTTGTCCTGTGCCGTTGGAGGCCCCGCCGACTGCTCTTCTGCCGGGGGTCCTGCCAGCTCCTTGTCCTGTCCCGTTGGAGGTCCCGCCGACTACTCTCCTGCCGGGGGTCCTGCCAACTACTCTTCTGCCGGGGGTCCTGCCAACCCTATGTACTGTGCCGTTGGAGGTCCCGCCGACTGCTCTCCTGCCGGGGGTCCTGCCAATCCTATGTCCTGTTCCTCTGGGGGTCCCGCCGACAACTCTTCTGCCGGGGGTCCTGCCAACTCCTGGTCCTCTTCCGTGGGGGATCCTGCCGAAGCCTGTCCCACTGGCTCCGGTTCCTGTTCGGCCGACACCGGGTCCTGCCCGGCCTCCGGAGCTGTCTGGTCTTCGCCCTCGAGCCCGGCCCCCTGAGAGCCTCGTTCTTCGCCCTCGAGCCCGGCCCCCTGAGAGTCGCGGTCTTCGTCCTCGGGCCCGGCCCCCTGACTCTTCCTGCCGCTGCTTTCGCCCTTATGCTCGGCCCCCTGAGTGCTGTGGCCTTCGCCCCTTTTTGAACTTTGCCTTGCCCCCAGGCCGTCCACCCGAGACCCCCTCCTTGGTCTCTGCCTTGCCCCCGGGCCTTCCGCCCGAGACCCCGTCCTTGGTCTCTGCCTTGCCCCTGGGCCTTCCGCCCGAGACCCCCTCCTTGGTCTCTGCCTTTCCCCCGGGCCGTCCGCCCGAGACCCGTCCTCCAGACCCCCTCCACCCACCCTTTCTTAGCCCTAGTTATGTGTCCTCCCTCCGGTCCCCCTCCACCCACCCTGCTGGACTTTTTTTTTTTTTTTTGGGACGTCTGGGATCCGTCCCTTGAGGGGGGGGGTTCTGTCACGATTCTCATGTTATGTCACGTTTGTAGTTTTGTCTGTGTTGGTGTTTTTCTTGTCTTTGGGTTTTATTGTGTAAAGTGTTCACCCCCGTTTCCTGCCTGTCTGCTTTCTGTCTGTTTCCCTCCCTGATTACCCGATTGTGTTCACCTGTTGTCCTTGTGTTTCTCCTCCCCTGCCCAGCTGTGTCTTGTTCTGTGATTACCCTTCTGTGTATTTAGTCTAGTCTTCCCCTGTGCTCCATGTCGGTTCATTGTTTCCCCTCCATGTCATTCCATGGTCTGTGTTCCTTGTGCTGCTCATTGGTGTTGGATATTTTGGATTCTGCCTTGTTTTGCCACAGCTTTAATTTATTTAATAAAGCTCGCTTTTCGTTATTCTGCATTTGAGTCCTACCTGCTTCACCCATTCGTAACAGTGTATCACAAAATACAGATATCTATATCTCTGAACTTCCACATGCCGATCAAAAGTGATGTCTAATTGAATTGAGCATCCATCAGCAATGCAGGCAGATCATATGTTCACTCATGAACAATACCTGAACAGTCTCTCTTGCAGTAACATGCAAGCTGTGATGCAGAGTGCTAATGCTTCACACAAATGCACACAAATTTCACCATTGCAATTTATATGCTGCTGCTAATTGGCCATCTTTGTCTGCTCGCAGACTTTCCCATTGGTTGGGTTTTATTTATAAATCTCTGCTTGGGTTGGTTCCCTCCTACATTTGCACATATATGTGTCAAAGAGAAAGTCCATATGGCCTGCGCTCCCAAGATTTTATTCAGATGCTGGTTCCTACAGTGAGAACAAAACTGGGAAAAACAGCTTTTAGATATGCTGCCCCCACAGCTTGGAACAATGTACAGAAGGAGCTGAAACTCTCAGATTTAGTCACTATGGGGGAATTCAGGTCCATCTTAAAGGACAGAGAACACGACACCATTGGTCGATGTGAGTGCTAGTATATCCTGAAATTGTTTTAAATGTTGCCAGCTTTTGAATGATTTTAATAGTTTGTTTTACTTCGCATATTGACTGGCTAATGTGCCACTTTATTTGTGTTTTACAGCTGTATTTGTCTGCCTTTCATGTCTGTGTTTTATATGTTGTAACTTTGTACATGCTGCACTTCTTGGCCAGGTCACTCTTGGAAAATAGATTTTAATCTCAATGAGTTTTTTACCTGGTTAAATAAAGGATATATATACAAAGAGTGACAGACAGTGTCTGAGTCCGTGGGAGGTTTTTTATCTGACTGCTAACTCCTCTATGGATCTCATTAAACTCCATCAACACGTGAAGAGCTTCAGCAAACCGAATTGTACTGAACACAAAGGCAATGTTTGATGTAACATTGTGATTGTGTAATGTGATTGATCACATTACTGTGAGAGTTAACTGTAAATGAGGTTAAATTGTTAATATAGGTTCAGGAGCATGGCCACGCCTAAAACTCCGCCTCGAACAACGGCCACCCCTATTTATATCCGGCAAAACTTCCGGCCACTGCTTGTCTCCATCCTTTCAAGGACTGACAGCCAGACCGTGATTCACGCCGAGCGTCGTCACGGTTCAAACAAGCTAAACGCTACCACGAGAACATTCAACTCACCATGGATCCCGAACTGCTGATCAACTCACCGGAGTGAGACGAAGATCTCTTCGACATCGGCTACCCGCCATCCAATGTTCAGCAGTTGGATCTAAGCCAAGCATCCGAACGGAGCCGCGTGTGCTCGGCAATCAGTGTCCCACACACCAGCCGCCACCGCTCCCACTCAAGCTCCCCCAACGAGACACCTCCAACTCCAGACAGGTCCCAGGCTTTGTCTACTCAGCGAGGGCAAACAACCGGGGCCACAACAGGCACAGCCAGCTCCAATCTCCCCACCAACGGCAGCCTGCCTCATTAGCAGCCCCCGGCCACTCGCAGCGGCGCACTCGACACGCCTCTCGGACGGAGCCGCGCTCCGAAACGGAGCCCGAACTATGGACCCGAACTACGGAGGTGGACAGTCATTCAACTCCAACGTTTCCTGAAAGAAAACGGCATCCACTTTCACCAAAATGACAACAAGTCTAGACTGTTCAACCTCTTCAAAGCCTACAGCAGTACAACGGCAAGAACAACGAGACACACAGCTCTTCCTGCTCCAGGGCCAACCACCGCACGGCGCGCGCACCACGGGTCGTGACGTCACAGGCCTCTGTCCTCCTCCACGGACACAGCCCGACTCACCAGCACCCCCCGGTCGTATTGCCCTCTGTGCCTGCTCTCTCTGTGTCTGACATGTCGCAGCTCATGTCAACCTTTCTCTCATCCCTGTGCTCACAGGCTTCACGAAATCCCCTTGCACATACATCCCTTCATCCCTCCATTCCTTCTTCTTCTTCTCTACCTTCAGCAGTCCACAGCAACCCAGCTTCTGCTTACCAATGCTAGCAGAGCTGACAGGCCTGCTCCCACCGCAATATACAGCCGCTGTACGGAGGAAGATAAACCCCGCCTTACTCCAAGTCTCTCCCCCTTTTTAAAATAGCCGGACCCCCGGGGGTCTCGGGAGGGTCCCCGCGACTCGAGAAAACGCCATGCCACGCCCCTCCGCGACCCCCCCCTATTTTAGGTGCCAATTAAACCGTTATGCCCCACCAGGACGCGCTTCCGTCGCCGACCACCAGGTGGAGCAGTCGGGGGTGTCCGGCAATGCGATACGGGAGCCCACTTGTCGCATATTACACAGCAAAGCGAGTATTCGCTTACCCGTGTACTTATACTCAGTGGGGGGGGGGTGTCCACAACCGAATATGAGTGCCCACTTACCGCATATTAAGGTGAATGGGGCGTGGGGGGGGGTGTCAGTCAACCCAATATGCTATCCACTTACCCAATATTTGTAGTATTGTACTTAAACTTATGGGGGGGGTGTCAGTCAACCCGATATGCTATCCCACTTACCCAATATTTGTAGTATTGTACTTAAAGTAAGGCAAATGTCAGCCTTATGGACAGAGGTACCGTGGTACTTGCCCTTCAAATGTACGCGTGTCCGCTCAATGGAAATGCGATGTCAACTTCCGATGTCAAGTCCCTGCCAGCGGCTGGACAAATGTTACCAGTGTTTACCAGTGTTACCAGGGGCACGAGAATACCCTCCACTGGAGGGTGGGTGCTGCTGCTGTGAATAAGGCCGAATATGGGAGCCGATGAGCGGACGATAAAGCACCGCAAAATACACCACCTTTAAGTGTTGCCAGGGGCACGAGAATACCCTCCACTGGAGGGTGGGTGCTGCTGCTGTGAATAAGGCCGAATATGGGAGCCGATGAGCGGACGATAAAGCACCGCAAAATACACCACCTTTAAGTGTTGCCAGGGGCACGAGAATACCCTCCACTGGAGGGTGGGTGCTGCTGCTGTGAATAAGGCCGAATATGGGAGCCGATGAGCGGACGATAAAGCACCGCAAAATACACCTCTTTTCTGAGTCACCAGGGGCATGAAGTTCTGGAGGGTGTGAACATCTGGGTTTAGTCCGTTGGGGAGTGCTTAATTCCGGGGGTCTGGGGTCTCATGTTATGGAAGTATGGATGATTTTCGAAATTCTCGAAAAACGGCTAAGTGCCAACGGGGGAGGGGGTCAAGTCTTCGGCGCTTCGGGACGAAGCCCCGGAGACTTTTGCACTCCCCCGTTGCAATTTACAACGGAGAGGGGAAACGAGACCTCCCCTCCTCCGTCCAAAAAATTCATTCATCTTTTCCAAGCTACCATCTGCACGAAATCAGAAACCCGGTTTTTGAGAGCACTTAGAAAAAAACGAGCTATTTTCACTTGATGGGGAAATCATGGAGGAATGTATCCGCCTCATGAGCACTTTGGATCGGATGAAATTGTTGCCTGGTTCTCAAAAAACTTTAAGTTTTCAAACTGGTCTCTGGAGGAATGCAAGGGGAGTTGTCAGGGGACTCTACCCGCCTCAAGAGGCACTATTTTGGGATACATTTTATCCATTTTCACCCTTTTTTATGGTTCTTCCAAAAAGTTAACTTAGACTTTTTCCGACTCTAGAGGAAGGTAGGGGGAGTTGTCAGGGGACTCTACCCGCCTTATGGAACACTATTTTGGGATACATTTTATCCATTTTCACCCTTTTCTATGGTTCTTCCAAAAAGTTAACTTAGACTTTTTCCGACTCTGGAGGAAGGTAGGGGGAGTTGTCAGGGGACTCTACCCGCCTTATGGAACACTATTTTCGGATACATTTTATCCATTTTCACCCTTTTCTATGGTTCTTCCAAAAAGTTAACTTAGACTTTTTCCGACTCTGGAGGAAGGTAGGGGGAGTTGTCAGGGGACTCTACCCGCCTTATGGAACACTATTTTGGGGTACTTTTTTCCCATTTTCACCCCTTTTCTCTGGTTCTCCAAAAAGTTAACTTAGACTTTTTCCGACTCTGGAGGAAGGTAGGGGGAGTTGTCAGGGGACTCTACCCGCCTTATGGAACACTATTTTGGGGTACTTTTTTCCCATTTTCACCCCTTTTCTCTGGTTCTCCAAAAAGTCCTGATTTCTCACTGATCGAATGGCAAACGCGACCCGCCATCGGAGGGCCTCCGCCGGCCCGGCCTCGTGCCGGTGCTCTGTCGGTCGGTTCCTCCGAACTGCGGGTTCGACTCTGATGGCCGGGAGGGTGTGCTGCGCGGGGGTAACCCCGCGGAACACAGCTTTCCTGCCCGCCCGATATGAAGCGTGACCGAGACGAACCGTCTGACTCAGGTGTCCCACCACGGGTCCCGCGGCGGGGCGGAGGTTCCGGGCTGGAACCTCCCCACCTCCGCCGCGGTGCACCCGGCAAACACTGTTTCTCGAACCCTCCACTGTTGCATAGCTGCGGCAATTGGCCTTGCTCCGGGCACTGGTTCCCCCGGGGACCAGTGTTCGGTGGCTCCACATGATATATGGTCGACCCTACTTCATAACATGCTACTCTCATCGAATCAGTTATGGTTCCCTTGATTGCTCAACGTTACTTGGGTGACTGTGACATGTCTAGACCTAATAGATGTCAACGAACGCTGACCTTCGGTGAAGTTCCGTGATTCGTGCATTTATCAGATCCGAAACCCATGCGGTGTGCTCTCCGGGGCTCCCTGGGACCTTTGGTGACCCTGGATAACCTGGCAGGCCCTCGTAGCGACCACGGGTAACGGAGAACCATGGTTTGATTCGGGAGAGGGAGCCTTACCATGGTATAGGGTCAGTGGCGACTGGTCATTAGGGGCAGGTGGGGCACAGCCCCACCTAGTGTCAGCAGAAAGTATTAAAATAATGATTACAACAAAATGCAAAAAATAAATTAAAAAATATATAAAATATATTTTAAGATCATGTTTAATCATCTGATTCGTCTCATTGCTGTTTTAGTCTGTGCTCTTCTAATTAGTGTCTACAGTGTGTGACTATTGAGCTGTTTAGAGCCATGTGGGACAAAACCTGATCCTGCCCCTCCCTCTGACTGTCTAAGTGAACGGTGACTGCAAAAACTACACTGCGCATGCTCAGAGTATTTTCCTATTTAATGTGTGTGGCAAAAAATAATGACCATTGGGGCAAAGTGCTGCCATCCCCACCATACGTCATCTCACATAATTCAGAGCTCATTGGCTGTAAGTACGTGTGCCGCGAAAAGTGTGGTGTGTGAAGAGGAGGAGAGAGAGCTGCAGTGAGGCGTCCTAAAACCAGGAAGTAAGCTGCGCTTGGCTTCCCTCGACAAAAAAGCAACGAGATTTCTCCATAGGATTTTAGAAAATAGCTCAAAATAAGATCTGTGGGAAACGTAGCTGTTAGATAAATGTACGTTTTGTTCAGCCGGATAATATCCACATGTCTACCCTACTTTATCATTTTCGAATAAAAAATCTATTGATTAGATTAGATTTATGATAGACTTTTGAAACTACAAGAAGATAAGGAGGACTTTTACAAAAAAGTAATAGAGATTTTTGTCCAGAAGGATAGGCAAATGGACTTAATCTTCAAGTCAAGGTAAGACTGCAATTTTATTGAAAATGGGATCTTACTAAGAGAAAACAATTCAATATTTAACCCTCCGGTATCATTCGATTGGACTACGCAAATTAGTCATTCGAGACAAAAATGTCCACTGCAAAAGACTTTGATAAAAACATTATACTAAAAGGTTTTTTTCACAACTTGTTTGGGTTCAATCTTTAAAGCAACTTCCACCCTAATAGAAAATACCAAAAATGTAATAATTTTCAGGATTTTAACCCTTTCAATGCCATTTTGAAAACATGAAACCGCTGTTTTTTTTCATGATGAAAACAGAGAAAATTAGTTATTTTCCCAAAAATACATATCTGGAGACTGGCTCTTTTTTTTTTTATAACAGTCTTGGATATGTCAAAGATTAGCAACAAAATGTATTTTTTTGCATTATTAGTTTTTGCACAAAATCAGATTGAACAAAAAAGTTACAAATTAGTCATTCGGGACAAAAATGTCCACTTCCAAAAACTGCTCTAAAAGGACAACAGATTAATGTTTTTTAAAACTTTTTGGGGTTAAGTCTTTCAATCAACTTCAGTCCTGATCAAAAATACCAAATGTTAAATTATGTTCAGGATTTTAACCCTTGAACTGCCAGTTTGAAAACATGAATTTGCGTTTTCTATGAAAAACATGCACAAAAAGGCAGTTATTTTACATATATTAAATGTTGGGGGGGGTCGGCTTTTTTTTTTTTATCACAGTCTTGGATATGTCAAATATTAGCAACAACATTTATTTTGGTGGATTATTAGTTTTTGCACAAAATCAGATTGAACAAAAAAGTTACATATTAGTCATTCGGGACAAAAATGTCCACTTCCAAAAACCGCTCTAAAATGACAACAGATTAATCTTTTTAAAAGCTTTTTGGGGTTAAATCTTTCAATCAACTTCAGTCCTGATCAAAAATACCAAATGTTAAATTATGTTCAGGATTTTAACCCTTGAACTGCCAGTTTGAAAACATGAATTTGCGTTTTCTATGAAAGACATGCACAAAAAGGCAGTTATTTTCCATATAATAAATGTTGGGGGGGTCGGCTTTTTTTTTTTTATCACAGTCTTGGATATGTCAAAGATTAGCAACAACATTTTTTTTTTTGCATTATTAGTTTTTGCACAAAATCAGATTGAACAAAAAAAGTCACACATTAGCCACTCGTGTCCCATCCACTCCCATTATAACCACATATTTTGATCTCTCCGCCATACCGGTATATAATCATGCATTTTATAATGTCAGGGTTTTATATTGGAGGAAAATAGTTCAATGTGTCCCTGAAGTAATACTATTTTCAACTTTCTTTGAAATAATTTTTAAATCAGCATCAGATGTATCAATGTCAACATTTATTTTCCAACAGCAAACTGCAATCAACATTCATGAACAAATCAAATTGTCAAAACAGAACAATGATATGTATGAGTGTGTGTTGAATAAAATGAGAGATGGATGAAGATAGAGCAAGTATGTGTGTTAGAGACGGAGTAAGATAGATGGAGATAACAAATAATGTGTGTGTATGTGCGTGCGAGAGAGAGAGATCAGTTCATCCAGCAGAACCTGCAGCAGGGGATTTGGTGCTCTCTGCAGGTGAACTTTTCCCAGTGCACATCCAGCACAGTCCCCTCTTTTTTGTGGAGCCGCTTGCGGTTGTGCCGGTGTCAGGGGCAGCTGCCGAGGCCTGTATGTCCGCCACTATGGTAACAGCAGCCGGTGTACGAGGTGGACGCTTTCTCCGCATGATTTTTGCAGACACCAGAGATCTCCCCAACTCCTCCAAGAAAAGCCTCCTCCTGAAGGACTTGGCTTGCTTCCAGGAGGGATCCACAGCAGTAAAAAGCACAAGTGCATATGACGTGAACAAATTGTCACAAGTCACAGTGATCCCTTGGAGCCCCTCTGTCATTTCCAGGACGACACGCTTTCCCTGGCCCACCTCGGCAGCACTGCCAGCAGCTTTACCGGTGTAAATCTGGCACTTCCAGGCATAGGAGGTTTCAACATCAGCGGTGATCCAGATCTTTAGCCCATACTTTGCTGGCTTGCTTGGTATGTATTGCCGGAATTTGCAGCGGCCTCTGAAGGGGACAAGCTGCTAATCCACACACACATCTTCCCCAGGGTTGAAAAGCATCGGAAGGCGATGTGTCCACTTCTCCCAGAGAGAGCGGATGGGGGCAAGCTTGTCTTCTCTGTGACGGGAAGGTCTCATCAGCTTGTCGTCAAACCAGAGGGTGGTATTCATCAACCGGAATTTGGTGTGGGTCATTGTGGCACGGAAGATGGCACGTCCACTGTGGTCATCCCAGGGGCTGCGGGTGGATTCGCCCTTCGATTTGTACACTCCAGCCAACATCAGGAGACCGATGTATGCACAAATATCTGTGGCATCCACATCACTCCAGTTTGCCACCGAACATCCCCCCTGCAAGTTTGTCATGTCGACAATACTACTGATGATCTCAGCAGTGAAAAATAAATTGAAGGAGGATTCCACGTCATCAATTCTTGTAATGGCATAACGCGTGGGCCCTGGAACCAAACCTCTGGCAGCGGGAATGTAGCGCAGCGTGTCGTTGTTAGAGGGAGACCAGATTTCACAATTTGTTGATGTCCACCCACTGCCAGAATCTTCTGTTTCCTCTGCAGTTTCAGTGGAAGGGTCAGAAGAAGAAGGATCAGACTCCACTACAAACTCCACATCACATTCTTCTTCTGAGGTTGTTTCTGATTCAGAAGAAGAGTCAAGCAGCTCGCTGGAGGTTGCCGGCTGCATCACCATATCTCTAGCTTCTTCCACAGAGAAGCGCCTCTTCATCGTACTCGCTTGTTGCGTATCACAGGAATGAAATGACCAGCCAGCCAAACTACACATATTTATGGATCTGGCTTTGCAGCCAGGTGTTCGCTTATTGACTTAGTGCATGTATGGCTGTGTATGTTTGTATGCTAAAGAGACATTATCAAAGCCTTTGAAGTTCCAAACAATTCTAAACAAAAAGGTCAAGCTGGGTCAAGATCATACCTCTGTTTACCTCTAAGACACATGAAACAGCACTAATGAAAAACAAAATGCCATGAGAGAACACTTACTCCTACTTTCTCACACACATCAAAGGTAAAGAGATGAGGGGGAAATTGCGAATGCTGTAAACTGTAAACCAAGACATGACAAGCATGTAATTCAATGTAAAATGTCACATCTGGTCATATACAGTAAAAAGGACAAATTGAACTATTTTCCTCAAATATAAAACCCTGACATTACAAAATGCATGATTTTATACCGGTATGGCGAGAGATCAAAAGATGTGGTTATAATGGAAGTGGATGGGACATTTTTGTCTAATCTGATTCTGTACAAAAACTAATAATCAACCAAAATAAATGTTGTTGCTAATCTTTGACATATCCAAGACTGTGATAAAAAAAAAAAGCCGAACCTCCCAACATTTATTATATGGAAAATAACTGCTTTTTTGTGCATGTTTTTCATAGAAAACGCAAATTCATGTTTTAAAACTGGCAGTTCAAGGGTTACAATCCTGAACATAATTTAACATTTGGTATTTTTGATCAGGACTGAAGTTGATTGAAAGATTTAACCCCAAAGAGTTTTAAAAAATATTAATCTGTTGTCCTTTTAGAGCAGTTTTTGGAAGTGGACATTTTTGTCCCAAATGACTAATTTGTAACTTTTTTTGTTCAATCTGATTTTATGCAAAAACTAATAATGCAAAAAAAAAAATGTTGTTGCTAATCCTTGACATAACCAAGACTGTGATAAAAAAAAAAGCCAACCCCCCCAACATTTATTATATGGAAAATAACTGCCTTTTTGTGCATGTTTTTCATAGAAAACGCAAATTCATGTTTTCAAACTGGCAGTTCAAGGGTTAAAATCCTGAACATAATTTAACATTTGGTATTTTTGATCAGGACTGAAGTTGATTGAAAGATTTAACCCCAAAAAGTTAAAACAAATATGAATCTGTTGTCATTTTAGAGCAGTTTTTGGAAGTGGACATTTTTGTCCCGAATGACTAATTTGTAACTTTTTTGTTCAATCTGATTTTGTGCAAAAACTAATAATGCAAAAAAATCCATTTTGTTGCTAATCTTTGACATATCCAAGACTGTTATAAAAAAAAAAGAGCCAGTCTCCAGATATGTATTTTTGGGAAAATAACTAATTTTCTCTGTTTTCATCATGAAAAAAAACAGCGGTTTCATGTTTTCAAAATGGCATTGAAAGAGTTAAAATCCTGAAAATGATTACATTTTTGGTATTTTCTATTAGGGCGGAAGTTGCTTTAAAGATTGAACCCAAAAAAGTTGTGAAAAAAACCTTTTAATATAATGTTTTTATCAAAGTCTTTTGCAGTGGACATTTTTGTCTCGAATGACTAATTTGCATAGTCGATTTGTTACACAGTGAATTAAAGACCGATTTCAAAAATTGAAAATTGAATTCCAAAATAGATCGAGAAAATAGCCTTGTTACAAAAATGCAGGCCGTTTGCACCAACACAACCAAAGTTATTGCAAAATGAAAAGTGAAAAATTACCCATATGGACAAAAACGTCCACAGTGATACCGGAGGGTTAAATGATAAAATTACATTTTTTTGGGTATCCTTCTGTTGAACTGTCTGTTTAAAGGTAATTGAAGCATCAGACAAAAAAAGCTTTTGAAAATAATATTATATTTTGATTTCATATATTTGTAAACCTGAAGAGTCAGTGCCAGTGTCTCACCAGCCATGAACCTCTCTGCAGAAGCTTATATTTAGACATCTGAGTTTTTTGTGCCCCACCACTTTTGTACATATAGAAACGCCACTGTATAGGGTTGACCGTACTTCATCACAGGCTACCCGTTTGATCCTGCGTACCAACCCCATATGCTTGTCTGCAAAGAGTGAACTGCCTGGTCCTGCCCTGGTGTTCCTCTGCGGCTAGTGTCCAGCCGTCAGCTGTGTTATCAGCAAATTTGACCCGCCATCGGAGGGCCTCCTCCCCGGGTCCACATGCCGGTGCTGGACGGTCGGACTAATAATACTGCTCAGGGGTCTGCTCCTGGAGCAGCCTGCCATCGGAGGGCCTCCTCCGGCCCGGGTAACGGAGAACCATGGTTTGATTCGGGAGAGGGAGCCTTACCATGGTATAGGGTTGACCGTACTTCATCACAGGCTACCCGTTTGATCCTGCGTACCAACCCCATATGCTTGTCTGCAAAGAGTGAACTGCCTGGTCCTGCCCTGGTGTTCCTCTGCGGCTAGTGTCCAGCCGTCAGCTGTGTTATCAGCAAATTTGACCCGCCATCGGAGGGCCTCCTCCCCGGGTCCACATGCCGGTGCTGGACGGTCAGACTAATAATATTGCTCAGGGGTCTGCTCCTGGAGCGGCCTGCCATCGGAGGGCCTCCTCCCCGGGTCCACATGCCGGTGCTGGACGGTCGGACTAATAATATTGCTCAGGGGTCTGCTCCTGGAGCGGCCTGCCATCGGAGGGCCTTCTCTCCGGGTCCACATGCCGGTGCTGGACGGTCGGACTAATAATATTGCTCAGGGGTCTGCTCCTGGAGCGGCCTGCCATCGGAGGGCCTCCTCCGGCCCGGCCTCGTGCCGGTGCTCTGTTCCTCCGAACTGCGGGTTCGACTCTGATTCACTTTGAAGCTCCTGGAGTGGCCTGCCATCGGAGGGCCTCCACCTCCACCGGCCTGGCCTCGTGCCGGTGCTCTGGCGGTCGGTTCCTCCGAACTGCGGGTTCGACTCTGATGGCCGGGAGGGTCAAATCCCCAAATATGTGTATTTGCCCAAATGATGGAAATAAACAAAATGCTATTTTAGAGGACAAGACAGTACAGGACATGCCGGATGTAGGTGTATTTTCACAGCTTTCTGGAAATACACCAAATGTGATTTGCAGGGCGACCCAAAGCTCATTTTACCCAAGTGATGTGCACGTCGCACAGTACGGAGCTCATTTCATTGCATGGTTTACCAGGGGCACTAAGGTTTTACCTGGATATCCTTATGTGTTTAGTCAGAGTGCTTGAGTTTGGGTACACGTCTTTGCCAGGCACACACAACCGAATATGGAAGCCGGTGAGCGGACAATAAAGAACCGCAAAATACACCACCTTTAAGTGTTGCCAGGGGCACGAGAACATCACATCCTCCACTGGAGGGTGGGTGCTGCTGCTGTGAAGGAGGTCGACTATGGGTGCCGAAGGGCGGACGATAAAGCACCGCAAAATACACCACCTTTAAGTGTTGCCAGGGGCACGAGAACATCACATCCTCCACTGGAGGGTGGGTGCTGTTGCTGTGAAGGAGGCCGACTATGGGTGACGAAGGGCGGACGATAAAGCACCGCAAAATACACCCCCCTTAAAGTGTTGCCAGGGGCACGAGAACATCCTTCACTGGAGGGTGGGTGCTGCTGCTGTGAAGGAGGCTGACTATGGGTGCCGAAGGGCGGACGATAAAGCACCGCAAAATACACCCCCCTTAAAGTGTTGCCAGGGGCACGAGTACATCCTCCACTGGAGGGTGGGTGCTGCTGCTGTGAAGGAGGCCGACTATGGGTGCCGAAGGGCGGACGATAAAGCACCGCAAAATACACCCCGCTTAAAGTGTTGCCAGGGGCACAAGAACATCCTCCACTGGAGGGTGGGTGCTGCTGCTGTGAAGGAGGCCGACTATGGGTGCCGAAGGGTGGACGATAAAGCACCGCAAAATACACCCCCCTTAAAGTGTTGCCAGGGGCACGAGAACATCCTCCACTGGAGGGTGGGTGCTGCTGCTGTGAAGGAGGCCGACTATGGGTGCCGAAGGGCGGACGATAAAGCACCGCAAAATACACCCCCCTTAAAGTGTTGCCAGGGGCACGAGAACATCCTCCACTGGAGGGTGGGTGCTGCTGCTGTGAAGGAGGCCGACTATGGGTGCCGAAGGGCGGACGATAAAGCACCGCAAAATACACCCCCCTTAAAGTGTTGCCAGGGGCACGAGAACATCCTCCACTGGAGGGTGGGTGCTGCTGCTGTGAAGGAGGCCGACTATGGGTGCCGAAGGGCGGACGATAAAGCACCGCAAAATACACCCCCCTTAAAGTGTTGCCAGGGGCACGAGAACATCCTCCACTGGAGGGTGGGTGCTGCTGCTGTGAAGGAGGCCGACTATGGGTGCCGATGGGCGGACGATAAAGCACCGCAAAATACACCCCCTTTAAGATTCCCAGGGGCACGAGATTCTTGAGGGTGTGATCATCTGGGTTTAGTCCGTGGGGGAGTGCTTAAGTTCGGGGGCCCGGGGACCCAAGGTGTGCGAGGTTCTGGAATTACGCATGTCAGGGAGGGATCCTGGAGCTCCTTAGTCCGTGTTTTGGGGGTCTTGGAGCGGCCCCAACGAGGTAACTTTGTCGGTGTATTTCATGGAAGTCTGAACTAGCCTGTTTGCTCAAGGCAGGGAGGGATCCTGGGGCTGCTGTGTCCGTGTTTTGGGGGTCTTGGAGCGGCCCCGAAGAGGTGGCTTTGTCGGTGTACGTAATGGAAGTCTGAACTAGCCTGTTTGCTCAAGGCAGGGAGGGATCCTGGGGCTGCTGCGTCCGTGTTTTGGGGGTCTTGGAGCGGCCCCGAAGAGGTGGCTTTGTCGGTGTACGTAATGGAAGTGTGAACTAGCCTGTTTGCTCAAGGCAGGGAGGGATCCTGGGGCTGCTGCGTCCGTGTTTTGGGGGTCTTGGAGCGGCCACAGAGAGGTGCTTTTCAAGCTCGGTCTCCTTGCAGTGTGAAATAAGTGCTCGTGTCCGATCGTGCTACTAATTGATAACTTTTAATAGGAATGTCTGTTTGACAAATGTGGATGAAATGGACAGATTCCTGTACATTTCATGCACTTTTAATGGGAGTATTCAGGTGTGGATGAAATGGCCATACCTTCCCTAAATTCACAGCAAACTCACCCAGCTTTCACACACTAATTCCTGGGTAATAAAGCCATGTGCACACTGTATTTAAAGTAATCTTACCCAGCTTTCAGACACTAATTCCTGGGTAAGAAAGTCACCCTGCATGCGTCGTCAAATGTGGATGAAATGGACAGATTCCTGTACATTTCATGCACTTTTAATGGGAGTATTCAGGTGTGGATGAAATGGCCATACCTTCCCTAAATTCACAGCAAACTCACCCAGCTTTCACACACTAATTCCTGGGTAATAAAGCCATGTGCACACTGTATTTAAAGTAATCTTACCCAGCTTTCAGACACTAATTCCTGGGTAAGAAAGTCACCCTGCATGCGTCGTCAAATGTGGATGAAATGGACAGATTCCTGTAGATTTCATACACTTTTAATGGGAGTATGAAATGGCCATACCTTCCCTAAATTCACAGCAAACTCACCCAGCTTTCACACACTAATTCCTGGGTAATAAAGCCATGTGCACACTGTATTTAAAGTAATCTTACCCAGCTTTCAGACACTAATTCCTGGGTAAGAAAGTCACCCTGCATGCGTCGTCAAATGTGGATGAAATGGACAGATTCCTGTACATTTCATGCACTTTTAATGGGCGTATTCAGGTGTGGATGAAATGGCCTGTTTAATCCGATTTTGAGCACTCTTTTCCCCGCATAAACTAGTTTAAATCACCGTTAAACACTTATTTAAAATTTCAATTTAATGGACTTCCCGCTATGCATTAAAGTCCGTGATCTGGACACACTACCCTGTACATTTGGCCGACCGCGGCCGGTAGTAAATGTCCACCCAGTGTACCCATCAGTCCCTAGAGTATGTTATGGGGGGG
Source organism: Pseudochaenichthys georgianus (assembly GCF_902827115.2). NCBI lineage: Eukaryota > Metazoa > Chordata > Actinopteri > Perciformes > Channichthyidae > Pseudochaenichthys > Pseudochaenichthys georgianus. Next base: position 4,620 of record NW_027263034.1, on the reverse strand, counting down.
GTGTCAGTCAACCCGATATGCTATCCCACTTACCCAATATTTGTAGTATTGTACTTAAACTTGATATGCTATCCCACTTACCAAATATTTGTAGTATTGTACTTAAACTCATGGGGGGGGTGTCAGTCAACCCGATATGCTATCCCACTTACCAATGCTAGCAGAGCTGACAGGCCTGCTCCCACCGCAATATACAGCCGCTGTACGGAGGAAGATAAACTCCGCCTTACTCCAAGTCCCTCCCCCTTTTTAAAATAGCCGGACCCCCAGGGGTCTCGGGAGGGTCCCCGCGACTCGAGAAAACGCCATGCCACGCCCCTCCGCGACCCCCCCCTATTTTAGGTGCCAATTAAACCGTTATGCCCCACCAGGACGCGCTTCCGTCGCCGACCACCAGGTGGAGCAGTCGGGGGTGTCCGGCAATGCGATACGGGAGCCCACTTGTCGCATATTACACAGCAAAGCGAGTATTCGCTTACCCGTGTACTTATACTCAGTGGGGGGGGTGTCCACAACCAAATATGAGTGCCCACTTACGGCATATTAAGGTGAATGGGGCGTGGGGGGGGGGTGTCAGTCAACCCAATATGTTATCCCACTTACCCAATATTTGTAGTATTGTACTTAAACTTATGGGGGGGGTGTCAGTCAACCCGATATGCTATCCCACTTACCAAATATTTGTAGTATTGTACTTAAACTCGGGGGGGGGGGGGTGTCAGTCAACCCGATATGCTATCCCACTTACCCAATATTTGTAGTATTGTACTTAAAGTTATGGGGGGGTGTCAGTCAACCCGATATGCTATCCCACTTACCCAATATTTGTAGTATTGTACTTACACTTATGGGGGGGTGTCAGTTAACCTGATATGCTATCCCACTTACCCAATATTTGTAGTATTGTACTTAAACTTATGGGGGGGGGGGTGGGGGGGTGTCAGTCAACCCGATATGCTATCCCACTTACCAAATATTTGTAGTATTGTACTTAATCTCATGGGGGGGGGTGTCAGTCAACCCGATATGCTATCCCACTTACCAAATATTTGTAGTATTGATTACTCAATGACTGTCCACCCTGACCATATGCTAGCCCACTTACTCTATATATCACATTCAGTTAATGATAACTCAATGACTGTCCACCGTGACGATATGCTGGCCCGCTTACTCTATATATCAAATTGGGTTATTTATGGCTCAATGAGGGTCCACCCTGATAATCTGTCCATTTCATAAACATTTGACTCGTGAAATGTACAGGAATCCGTCCATTTCATCCACATTTAACTACTCATGAAATGTACAGCAGAGTCACTGCTGTAAGCAGGGTCCCACGCACACAGGCAGAGATCCAGGGTCATGCACATGGCTTTCTTACCCAGCAATAATCCAATCCAATCCAACTTTATTTATATAGCACTTTAAAAACCTTCAGACCAAAGTGCTGTACAGAGAGATAAGCTCACACAACATAATATAAATAAAAGATACAAACACAAAACAAACCAGAATAAACGTAATAATTAAAAAATAAATAACAGGCATATAATAAAAAACAATGGACCACTGAAAGCAAATAAAAGCAACAATCTACTTGTTTTTGAATGCCAAGGAGAAGAGGTGGGTTTTAAGATGGGATTTAAAGTGTGGGAGCCTGTCTGATGAGCAAGGGCAGGTTGTTCCACAGTTTAGGGGCAGCAGCAGAGAAAGCACGGTCTCCTCTGCGCTTAGACTTTGTTTTTGGCACCCTCAGGAGCAACTGATCAGCTGACCTGAGAGTGTGAGTGGGCGTGTAGCTGTGTAACAGCTCAGAGAGGTACGGCGGGGCCAGGCCATTCTGGGCTTTAAAAGTAAATAATAGAGTTTTAAAATGAATCCTCAAATGAACGGGCAGCCAGTGGAGTGAAGATAAAATGGGGGAAATGTGCTCGTGTTTGCGTGTGCCTGTTAGTAGCCGTGCTGCTGCATTTTGCACCATCTGGAGGCGAGCAAGGGAGGATGCACTTATCCCCATATATAGTGCATTACAATAATCCAAGCGGGAGGTGACGAAGGCATGGATTACAGTTTCAAAGAGGTCACTATTTAAAAAAGGCTTTATTTTGGCTAGCTGCCTGAGGTGGAAGAAGCTGTTTTTAACAACTGCCTTGATCTTGAATAAGTGTGTGAAAGCTGGGTAAAAGTTATGTGAATACAGCAGCAGCAGCAGCAGCAGCAGGCTGTGACACAGAGGTACACAACGATGTGTACACTGGGTCATTCAGAATGTGCTATTTCTGAATAAATAGCACATTCTGAACATATGTCAAACAGAGATTCCTATTAAAAGTTATCAATTAATAGCAAGATTTGACATGGACAAACAGGCTATTTCACAGGACACAGGCTATGTCAGACTTCCATGACATAAACCGGGAAAAGCACCTCTCTGTGGTGGCTCACAGAGCCCCAAATGACGGACTAAGCAGCTCAAAAACGATTTAAAACCGTTTGAAATTACTGCCGGGTGCTGATGGAAAGCATTTCCCCCAGGAATAAGTGTTTACAAGGCGGGTAAAGTGTTCCTGCAGCCCCTCCATGACGGTAATAATGATTAGAAATCATTTCCAGGGCAGAAAGCTGTTTTTAAAAGTGAAAAAAACATTTTCTCAAGACTAAAGTCAAGACTGTCCCACAAGTCAATATGAGAGCCCACTTCAGGGCTCCCACATCTCAATATGGAAGCCCACTTGTAGATATACCTATGGGGATTGGGGCGATGTCCCACATCTCAATATGGAAGCCCACTTCTCAATATTATTAATAATTCCAAAATAATAATGATAATAATTTGTATAACTATTAAATATGCACCCATATTGACTTGGGTCACATATAACAATGAATTCAAGGAACTCAAGATTTGATGCCAAGGGCAGGATTCCTACCCAGCTCTCTCCACAACAAGGAGCGAGTCTCATTCCATTGCCCCACAAGTGGCACTAAAAGCTTATTGAACAAAAGTATCATATATAGACTCCACTATAAAGTAAAAAGACATTTCTCTATCGTTTTGGCGATCAAAATTGACAAAAAAACACATCAAATCACATCTACAAATCAATACGAAGCTAATGAAACCACTTTCAGACTCCTGAACGCGTGTTTACAAGTTTTAAAACGTAGCAATGGCTTTTCACATCACACCATTGTGTGATATATGATTAATATGATTAATATGATGAAATTAATGTGTATAATGTTTTAAAATGTTCCCAATGATTGTTCTTATAATGTTTCTTAAATGTTTTTGTATACATGTATTTGTTCTGCTATATAATATGGAGAGTCTGACAGGAGTTTCGAAGCCGTGTCATCCGTGTAGCGACCTGGATCGCCCCAAGCTTATAGCTGTATAATCTATTATAAACATTCTGTGTTTTCCACCATCAAAATGTACAAACGACACATCAAATCACATCTACAGATGAAGACGAAGCGAATGGAATTACTCGCAGACTCCTAGTGTGTGGAAATTGAGACGTGAGATCTCTCACATTTCTGGGCTAACCAGAAATGTAAATGTAAAACAGTCGCTGCTTTATTTATGTCTGTATGATGTTGTTGTGAGTGTGGACGGAGCAGCTACAGGAGATCCAGCCCGCCCCCTCTCCAGCGTCTTTTTTGAATCACAGGAGTAAACACAGAATTAATGCTTTATTAATTCATGGTTTTTAAGGGGCTTATCTCCATGTAAATACTATGGTAGACTACCCAATATTCGCATCGCTCTAATCGCTTGAGTTTCACCGCGGCTGTCAGCTGTGTTTGCTCCTGTCATTCAAACAAGACGCGCTGGAGAGGGGGCGGGAAGTATCTCCATGTAAATCCTATAGGAGATACCAACTACAACAAAATGAACATATTTGACAGTGATTTAATTGTAATACACGTTTCAAAGTGATGCCGAAGTAACAACATACTGATAACGGTTAGTAAAAACCATGAATTAATGCTTTGACAAGTCTGCAGACAGACGGCAGGCGAAAAGCTTTTAAAATGCGTGTTTTCTGAATGGAATCGTATCCATCAGGCTAAACTAACCTGTAGCTGCTCCGTCCACACTCACAACAACGTCATACAGACATAAATAAAGCAGCGACTGTATTCACCATGACATAGACAGTCTGTGGTTTGTACATATTTAACTTTTGTCCAGTTTCTGAACAGATATGAGGAGCTGTGAGCTCTGAGTGTGTGCTAACGGCTGATGTGTTGGGAGGGACCGGTTGGGACATATTGCGCTGTCGGACATTGACCAATCACGAAGCGTCATTTCTTCACTAGCAGCAAAAACAACCAATTACAGCAGTGCTGTCTGGCTGGCTCTGTCCAATCATAAACAAGAAGTGTTCTCCCTAAAGGAATACCCTTTCCGTCCAATGTGAAATGCTGTGGTGTTTTCTGAAATGCTGTAGCGTTTTGTGAAATGCTGTGGCGTTTTGTGAAATGCTGTTGTGTTTTCATTTTATGTCATATGCTAATATTAACCAATACACAGCTTCAATTATTACTTTACTTACCTTGACCACATAACAGCTGTATTGAAGGTTTGCTTTTTGATCAATAAACACA